>NW_024061136.1:0-97500 GCF_016432855.1 Salvelinus namaycush
ATGGCAGGAAGAATTAGGGGAAGTATGCTTATTTGCATATGGGGTGGACCCATATGCTATTTGTGTATAAATGTTGTGGCCGGGGCTGGGAAGCGGTGTGTGTTCTGCGGGTCATTCCGGCTTTGATATACTTTGTATTAAAAAGTCTATTTGATTTCACAAGTTCTTATGAGTGTTATATTTCTGAGATGATTTTCCACGACATATTTGGCGAGCTGAGCCAGGAGGGACAGGGACTGAGGAATGGCGTCCAGGGCTGGAGATAGTTTCTTTGGACAATCTTGCAAACACTATGGCCACAACTATAAAAAGGTAAGCTTGTTCTTACATAGTTGAAATGTTTGTATGGATTGCTTCAGAGATCCTGTCTCAGCGAGAGGGGCGCCATGTAAGTCTCTCTTTCAAATTTCCTAAAAAGAAACCAGTAAAAACGAAAGAACTTTTGAATTCAAATAAATTTGCATGTATGTGTAATTTGGGGAATTGTATTAAATATAAATGCATGCGCATGTATAGAGAATGAGTGAATAGGGCGATGTGAACTTTGCTTGTGTTAGGTGTTTAGTGGAGCATGCGCTCGTTCTGATTAGACCGTTCGAATGTGTAGCTTAAATGATGTGCTTGTTTGCGCCATCTGGCTGAGATGGCTGGCTATAATGTGGGACAGCTCATACGGTAAAAACAGATAATGTAGGTAGAAAATCCTGTGATACCTCTTCAATAAAATTAGTAGAAGGAATGCTTGGACAGGTTACTTATGAATAATGGCTCTAAAGATAACAGAGAACTGCATAAATAAGTAGTTAGAAAGCCACCGCTCTTTAAAAAAGGAACATTTTTAAAGAGGTCTGATTGGGTGGATATTTAGTAAATAAATACTTCATGGCTACCGCCCCAGAACGGGGGACTGAACGGATGAATATTTAGAAGGCAGGAAAAACGTTTGCCCGATTGTGCGGCGTTCAACTGCAAAAGTAGCTTATAAATATTAGGTTGTAGGAAAAACGTTTTGCCCGATTGTGCGGCGTTCAACTGCAAAAGTAGCTTATACGGTCAAAGCATAAATCAGTAGTTAAATAAATATTTCATGGTTAACGCTCTGAAAGGAGGACTGTACGGGTGAAATATTAGGTTGCAGGAAAACGTTGGCCCGATTGTGCGGCGTTCAACTGCAAAATTAGTTTATATGGTCAAAACATAAATCAGTAGTTAAATAAATATTCATGGTTACCGCCCCGAAAGGGGGACTGTACGGATGAATATTTAGGACGTTTGCCCGATTGTGCGGCGTTCAAATGCAAAAGAAATCCTGCGAATAAAAAACCGCTCTGTCTAGCTAACAGGGTTTTGTAATTCAGTAGGTCACGCCACAATACTACTCTAATAATAGAAGTAAAGATCAGTATTGGGGGGGTGAATAGAATATGAAGACAAGCTGATCCGATTAGACAGTAGTCTCGTCATATTGTAGAAATCCTAGAAGTCTAGGCTTATGTAGGAGGAAGTGAATTAAGTCAATAAAGAAAGACTAAGTTGTTTTGAGGTAAAAACAAAGGGATTGAATGAACAGATGAAACATAAAAGGATGAATGATAATGTTGTAAGAAATGAGTAGATCTGTGTAGAGATAGAACATTAGGAAGAAAGGAAGGATGGGTTGTGTGTGTGTGTGTCTGTGACCAACTGCTGGTAGGAAGAGGCATGCGCAAGCCTCTCTGACAGTTAACTGCTATTAGGCAGATGAAATGAAATTAAGGAACATCGAAGTAAAATAAGTTATAATCAAGGATAAAAACACTGATGTGATAAAGTAATAAGCGACCATAGTAGAATACTAAAAAAGGAGTTAAAATAAATAACCATAAAGATAATAAAAGAGGTTTAAACCAAATAGTGTGTAACAAAACAGAAAGTAGAATCGTCGATAAATTGAAATTGTACTATAAAGTTAAAAACGAATCTAGGTTAGTTAAGATAAATAGTGATAAATAGTGAAATTCAGGACAGATTAAGGATTCACGAACGGTGTAACAAAGGAAGAGGAAAAAAACAGGCCGTCGATCACTCTGTACCCACAGAGACTGCGGTCTAAAAATAGCCTGAAGGACAGAGACCAGAATATGAGAGGTTTGTTTCACTAAAACCGTGAATCGGGAATTAAACAGTAAAATGGGATAAAAGACAATGAAATAATAAGAATATAGAGAATAGGTAAGAAAGTATAGACAAAATAAATTAATAAAGGTAAAAGTAAGACGTTAGATGGAGATCTTAACGGAGCGGGCAGTGGACTGGTGTGAGTCAGTTGGTAGAGCATGGTGCTTGCAACGCAGGGTTGAGGGTTAAATTCCCACGGGGGACCAGGATGAATATGTATGAACTTTCCAATTTGTAAGTCGCTCTGGATAAGAGCATTTGCTAAATGACTTAAATGTAATGTAAATGTAATCATAAAATTGATTAGAACTATAAAATGAATAAATAATGATATCTGTAAAGGGAAAAACACAGTGATATTTGAAGTATTGTACTAGAATAAGACATTAAGTCATCTGTAGTATTCAGAAATAATGTCTGTACTATATAGAGCATGCTTTGATAAGAGAAATTAAGTGATGGGACAAATGAATTTTTAATTGGAAAGGGGATTCGCTCTACCTTGGAAAAATAGTAAATAAAAGGTGTATAATACATGGGAGTATTTAGGAAAAATAAATAAATAATTAGTGGCATGACAACAAAATGACTGTTTCCATAGAATAGGGAGAGAAGGACACTATTACCTGATAAACAGGATAAATAGGACAAGGGAATTAAACAGTCACATGGGACCAAAATGTGAAGCTCGATTTGCAGGCGTTCTGATGTCAACATTCTATCATCAGAAAATACATTGCGATGGGGTTGTGTGTGTGGTTCCTCTAGTCCTCGCAGACGTGCGGGTGATTGGCAGAACTATTGACAAGATCTAAGAACCAATAAGAAAATAGCTCTCTGTTCTGGATATAGGTATATCGGGTATGAGAAAAATTAGTGTAATGTGACATTAGAACTTAGTGCGGTAGTAGGAAATGCCGCTATACAAGAGTTAATATCCTTGTCAAAATAACAAACAACTAATCGGTTTGAGGTTAGTGAGAATGGAATTTTTTACTTGTCGGTGTATAGTCTCTGAGCGAACAATGAGTGTTTCATAGAGATTACAGTTTATATGTGGTCAAGGAGAAGTATTAGATCACGTTTGACTTGACATCTAGTAGAGTAACGATGGAATTTTAATTGTTAGACATTCTATACCACAATTCTCTGGAACTGTTAAAGATGCTTTAGAATAAAATCTATGGATAAGTAAAATTATTGGTTTGCTGACTAAAAGGTAACATTGTGAATATTAACGATATGTACACTTTCTTTTCCAGAAAGAATAAGGAAAAAAAAAAAAAAAGGGTTTTTTAATCTTCTCTGGTCAACAATGTCATTGGAGACTGCATTACTGTGGAAAGCAGTTAATTAAAGTCAGCTGCTTTAAAAATAAAAATATCTGGATAAGGCTAAAACATGGAGTTCTGGATGAGTGAGTCCAGTCCCTTTGCGATTATTGGCTTATGATTCACTAGTGAGTACACCATGTACTGGGAATGAATATGCATTAGTAGATATATTGGAAGGGTTTTTTCCAATTCAGTTTCAAATTGGGTATGCAAAAGGATGAACATGTTTTTGAAAAATGTATTTAAGTTGCTCCTAAAGAAAGGGGGAGTGGAAACATATTAATGGTGTCAAAATGCCCTGAATCCTAGGAATTTCTTGTGAAAGACTGATCACCTTTTACTAGAAATTGTTGGAACAGGTGGGATATACTTATAAAATGTTTAAGACACCAGACTCTATTCAAACTGTATAATTACTTTGAAAATCTATTATGTCCCTGGGAAAATTATGAAGAGTTGTACCCTTAAATTGAATAAGTTATTCGAATAGGTTTATTTTAATTTTTATTTTTGATATAACATGGGTTCATAGGTAAAACTATCAGTTCCTTGGGGTTATGGTCTTTGGGTAAATACACAAATGTGCTTTGTTCATTATGCATATAAAAAGTGTTGAAAGTTATTCCAAAGGGTTTATTGGAGTGTGGGTTTCTGTGAGGGTTTTGTTGATAAATACATCATCTGTAATTTGTCTGAGAAATCACCGGTAGAATACGGGAGTTATCATAGAAGGGGACGTTAGAATGCTTTAAGGCATGGGAGAGAATATCACCACAAGTGGGTGTGGAGATCAAACCCACCCTAACCGACTGAACAGTGAGGGACAACTGTCTGATGACCTGTGAACTGTATCTAAAAAAGACATGCTGAAATGATATGGGCCAGGGAGAGTAATGACTTAAAGGATTGGGGTACTGATCTTTTCATTATCAGGCCACAAATGAGAGAAAAACTGAGACAACGGGGCTATTGGAAAATAGATAATACTGGTATTTAAAGTGTTTAGTATAAATGTTAATTATTAAAGGGATGTTGTGTATTGAATAGATAAGGTCAAATTTGAGTTAAAGTAAACACTAAGGACTGTTATCCTGAATATTGGGTTGGAAAATGTATTTAAGAAATAACTGTTTAGTTATTTAGATATAGAACTGTTTAAATTTAATAGGCCTAGGGAAGCTCTGGAAACTAATCCTGAGACAAGGTGGTTGACAAAACTTACAGAATATTAGATTAAAGGTTTTTTATTTTTTGTTTCTTTTGTTTTATAATGTCATTGGAATTGTAATGATAAAATCTAATGTTTAATTGAATAAAAAGATAGTCTGTTGTGCGATGATACCCAAGAATGAAGAAGAAAGAGACCAATAATAACATGGGCATAGAATGAAACAGATGGACGTTTTCTCCAGGTTTAATTACATTACGAATAGTGGAAATTTATTGCAAATGTGTAATTATTATAATTTTTTTCTCTTTTTCTCGTTTGGTCAATTTATTTTTGTTTTGAGGAACATAAGGTTGTGTATATGTTCCTGAGGAGGGACTGATACTGATATAAATGATATATAAATTGACTTAAGGATGTTTTAAGTATGTATCAAACAATGGCTGTTATGGGTTAGGGGACTCATAAATGAAGGTAATGATAGTGAAGGGGTGTTATTTGGTAATGATAGTGAAGGGGTGTTATTTCTAGAAACTATGTATAATAATAGAGATAATTCACAGAAAAGGAAAGACAGCTGGCTGTGTAAAATATAGGGACAATTCTAAAGTAAATAGAACAATTCACATATCTAAAGATATGGTAAAAAGAATAAGTGGTGGCATTTTGAACACTAGAGCAAAAGTTTAAGAAACTTATTACTTAGTTTTGTTAGGATTGGATATTAATCCAACTGGAAGACACTTGACTGATTATATGTTATTTTACAGCAGTTGCTGTAGGGACCATCATTTGACTATCATTATGAATATTTCTGTGGCAGGAGGCCAGGTATTTGAGGCAGAATGGTTACATAGGGCTGTTATTAAAAATTAAGATTTAGTGATCTTGCTATAAGAAGAAAGTCTGTCAGGGAATAACCCATGTGTTAGTGTGTATGTCCTCAGGAAAAAACAGCCAGAAATGGAAGGGCTTGGGCTGCATTCTGGAGACTGAGTGTACATCAAGATACACCAGGCTGGTGGTATACTTCTTACAACACTGCAGTGGTAAAGTTCTTCATGTCTCTCTTTGGTGGGTACATAAGTCTCACGAGAAGTGAGGTCCAGCTGAATAAGGGGTGAGCTTGAAAACACCATGACAGAGGACGTGGAATCAGAGAAAGAGAGAGAGAGAGACTAGATTCCACTATAGACATACTGGATTGAGTTTGGGGGCTACTTGTTTCATTTTTTAATGCATCATGTGAAAAAGAATAGATGATAGGATATTATACTCTAAACAAACATGTTAAAGGAATTGATGTGAAAGCATATATAGTGTTGAATTACGTCAAGAAGAGATAATGTTGATTAAGGTTATGCACATGATTATCAGTTAAAATGGAGCAGATGGGAAACTAAGTAAAAAATGACATGATTTGGGAACACCTCTCAGAACCTGGGGCCAAAAGGGGAAGACTGGGTGGAAGCATGAGGAAGCTTTTTAGGGCTTTTATTTTTGTGGAGTCCAGCAGAAAAGTATCCTGGAGGCATAGAGTCAGGTGAAGAGAGAGTGGGAATTGTCATGGTCTCAGATTTCAGTTTTCATGAATATATTTATGCATAACACATAACATTGTCAATGCTGTTATGTTTTGTCTGTTGTTTTCCAAGTCTTATGTTTAGGAAACCGGAAGGAGAGGGGTTCGCCAGCTTCAGCTGGAATGTCAGTTTGTTGTGTGATGAGTGATGGAAGTAAGAGGATGTATGGTGCAATCATAGAACAGAGGCCATAAGTCTTTAAGTATGAATGCCTCACAGAAAGTAGGCAGAAACCTGAACCAGGACGAGAGGTTCTGCGTCTGATGATCCAAGGGGACCAGAAGGACCTCTCCCAGTGATACCAGGAGATCTAGTCCACGTTCGAGTGTTCCGGAGGAAGTGGGATCCACCGAGGAGAGAAGGACCCTACGAGGTGGCAACAGCCACAAAAACAGCAGTCCAAGTGAAAGGAAGCAAGACGTGGTATCATCTAAACCACTGCACACGAGTCCCAACAGAGAGAAGGATACAACCACATAGAGATGAGAACACAGAGGATGCTGATACACCAGGCGGGAGCCCGGAGGGAGCAGGAGCAGAGGAAACGATCGAAACGCCAGGGAGGAGTCAAGAAAATGGCAGACCAGACACAAGCCAAGATACGACGAGTGCATCAACTAAAGCTCTCAGAAGAAGTACCAGGGGAAAAAAGTCTAAACAGGAAAGGGAAAAACAACCAAAGCTTCTTCAGGTATGGTCAGAAAGCCCAGAAATGGGGGGGAGTAACATGCCTGCTGCTCCTGATGACATACCTGCTGTGGCAGACCTCTTTGACAGAAGCCCTCCACAGTGGGATCCTGAAGTACCACCTGCAGAATGGGAACATCTCTTCCCTGAAATTGATACCCTTCCAGATGAAAACCCAGTCCGGCCTGAGGAGGGAGCCTCAGGGGAAGAAAGAGGAAGAGAAGCCTCACGAGAAAGGGAAGGGGATTTCCCCACAATTGACTTTTCAACTCTTGAAGGGTCCCCTTAACAAACAATTGAAGTTAGAATGGCGGAAGAAAGACATTGACATAGCAAAAGTAATAATGAACACTAGTACAGTAACAACAGACTCACGCACAATCAAGATGTATGGTGGAAGCAGGAAGAGAAGAAAGGAATCAGCCGAACAATCCAAAAAGACTGACAAGGTTAGAATCTCTGTTCCACCTCAACTTATAACAGAAGCAGGAGAACTGAAGTCTATCTCAATCATAAGGATCAAACCCTTACCGGAGATGGCACTCTGTGGATGGACACATCACCAAACAAAGGGACAAGTCGTTTGGGATCCGAAAGGATGTGACCTGACATTAATCAAAGAAAAAGACGAGAGGGTGCTCATCATGAATCAGATTGAACCAGTTGAAGGTGAAGAATTAATAGTTGAAATAACAAGAACAACAGTGACCGAAGGGAGTAGCACCACGGTCATTAAGATTGATCCTACCCCTGCACCTGAACAGGAAGAACCTGTGACAACAACAAGGGTGGCGGCTGCTGTGACGACCACAGTAGCTACCACTAGATGACATCGACTGCCCTTACCAAGCAGACCACCGTGCCAACAAAGCAACCTGAGACATCAGTCAGGAGAGTTTTTACTGACATTTGAAACTTTCTGATAAACTCTAATGATCTACCTCAAGATAAGAACATTGAAAAAGCGACAGAATTAGATATATCAGAATCAGAACCACTCAAGGACACCACACGAGAAGAAGTAGTGAAGAAGGAGTGATACGAATGGGCTAAGTATATGGCAAACAAACACAAAATGGACAATTGTATTTTGTGTATAAAATTACCTTTGTCTGATCTTTTAATAGTCTCTGAACCAGCATCATTTAAAAACTGTGTAAGTTGGAAAAATGACCATTGTACCAATAGAAAGTATTCTATTCCCTTGTGTGACATAGAATATAGGATTGCTCTGGGTAAGCACTAGGGGTAAAACTATGTTGAATAAGACCATGCTGGGAGATAATGATTGTGCTGCCTATATCATTAGAACTGAATCAAATGGACCTCAATTAGACAGAAGTACCGTGGTTAAAGGAAAATATGAATGTTTTTATAGACACTACACTGAAGGAATGGATGAGGACTGTGCTCCTATGTAAGGATTTTAGTATATCTATTTTTGTTTAAGGCCTTGTGTTTTTGTATGTTTGGTTGAATTTTTAGATATGTATATCAATGAATATATATGGTTTTCTTTAATTAAAGCTAGTTATGCCTTCTAAAAAACTAGGTTAATTTCAAGAACATGTTAGATGACAGAGGGTATTCTGGTTACAAGTGTCTACGGACCATGTTCTTAATCTTCTAAACAAAGGTTGGTATCATTGATATCACTTTATTAGAGAGGTGTCTGCGAGGGAGGATCATGTTGAAATGCTTAAATTTAGAATGATGTTGTGTCAAGTTTCTTTTGTAACTACATGTAGGTCTTTGATTTTTTCCTTATTCATTTATTACTATATACTATATTACTATATTATATACTCATTGTATTATTTTTAATTTTTAATTTTCACATAACTGAGATAACCTCAGGCAAGGCTAAGTACCTACACGCTCATGCTTCATCAAATATGTAATATTTTATCTTTCTAATTTTTATGCATAATTAGATCTTTTACTCTTATGATAATTGGAGATGTTTGGTCTAGTTAGGTTTTCTTTAATGTTTCTAATTAGATCTTTTACTCTTATGATAATTGGAGATGTTTGGTCTAGTTAGGTTTTCTTTAAATGTTTCTAATTAGATCTTTTACTCCTATTTCACATTGGAGATGTTTGGTCTAGTTGGTTTATATGCTTCACTGTGTTTTTATTTTTTGTATTTTCTTGTTTATCATAGGTATTCTCATTTACTATCCCAAAGTCTTATTTGTATCATTTATGTGGCTAAATAGCCCCAGAGGGGGGATTGTAGTAGTAACATAAGACACATGGATAACATATAAAGACATAAGACAGCTGAACATTGAAGTGGCAGACCACATGAAGAGAAGAGACACATAGTCTGCTGATTCCACTAAAAGCACACATACCAGAGAAATATGCCTAAGGCAACTGGACACTAATGATAGAAGAGACACATAGTCTGACAATTCCAATAAACACACATACCAGAGAAATATGCCTAAGGCAACTGGATACTAATGATAGAAGAGACACATAGTCTGCCAATTCCAATAAACACACATACCAGAGAACATGCTGAGGCACTGAGTTAAATACAGGGCTAAGTCATAGGCCTATAGGATAGATGGACATATATTATTTTAAGACAAGCATGGGTCTGGCCACTATTATAATCTAACTGAAAGCAGATATGGGCGTTATTGGGCGTGAACAAGTAAGAAGCCTGAACTAAAAAGATAATGATGGCAGGAAGAATTAGGGGAAGTATGCTTATTTGCATATGGGGTGGACCCATATGCTATTTGTGTATAAATGTTGTGGCCGGGGCTGGGAAGCGGTGTGTGTTCTGCGGGTCATTCCGGCTTTGATATACTTTGTATTAAAAAGTCTATTTGATTTCACAAGTTCTTATGAGTGTTATATTTCTGAGATGATTTTCCACGACAGGACAGAGAGAGATAGGGACGGACAGAGAGAGATAGGGACGGACAGAGAGAGATAGGGACGGACAGAGAGAGAGAGAGAGAGAGAGGGACAGAGAGACAGGACAACATAATGATGTAGATGAATAGTTTCACATGAAGTTAATTTCATATCACATGTAACAAGACAGTTTAGTTACCTGGAGGAAATGGATGTGATCCTCTGTGTGTGAGAGCTGCTCCAGCTCAGTGCTTCTCTTCCTCAGCTCAGCTATCTCCTGCTTCAGTTGCTCCAGGAGTCCTTCAGCTTGACTCACTTGAGCCTTCTCTTGGGCTCTGATCAGCTCCTTCACCTCAGAGCTCCTTCTCTCAATGGAGCGGATCAGCTCAGTAAAGATCTGATCACTGTCCTCCACTGCTGCCTGTGCAGAGCGCTGTTAAGAGAGAGAGAGACAGAGAGACAGAGAGAGACAGAGAGAGACAGAGAGAGAGAGAGAGAGAGAGAGAGACAGTAGGTACAGTAGCCTCTCTGCACCTCATTGAGTCCGAATGCTCTCCAGGTCCACCAGGCCTTGTACCCCCTCCTGGACAGACAGGTACAGAACTCCTCTTGGTCCTGCTCTACTCTCCTCCCTCCTGGACAGACAGGTACAGAACACCTCTTGGTCCTGCTCTACTCTCCTCCCTCCTGGACAGACAGGTACAGAACACCTCTTGGACCTGCTCTACTCTCCTCCCTCCTGGACAGACAGGTACAGAACACCTCTTGGTCCTGCTCTACTCTCCTCCCTCCTGGACAGACAGGTACAGAACACCTCTTGGTCCTGCTCTACTCTCCTCCCTCCTGGACAGACAGGTACAGAACTCCTCTTGGTCCTGCTCTACTCTCCTCCCTCCTGGACAGACAGGTACAGAACACCTCTTGGTCCTGCTCTACTCTCCTCCCTCCTGGACAGACAGGTACAGAACACCTCTTGGTCCTGCTCTACTCTCCTCCCTCCTGGACAGACAGGTACAGAACACCTCTTGGTCCTGCTCTACTCTCCTCCCTCCTGGACAGACAGGTACAGAACACCTCTTGGTCCTGCTCTACTCTCCTCCCTCCTGGACAGACAGGTACAGAACACCTCTTGGTCCTGCTCTACTCTCCTCCCTCCTGGACAGACAGGTACAGAACACCTCTTGGTCCTGCTCTACTCTCCTCCCTCCTGGACAGGCAGGTACAGAACACCTCTTGGTCCTGCTCTACTCTCCTCCCTCCTGGACAGACAGGTACAGAACACCTCTTGGCCCTGCTCTACTCTCCTCCCTCCTGGTACCCCCTCCAGTAGCCTGCCCCGTAGCAGAGCTAGACCCAGCCTCTGCCCCCTGAGACCTAGTAGGCTGGACAATAGAACGAGTCCAAACGGCCAAAGAACGTTGTCTGAGCTGGAACACTAGCGAGGCCATAGCAAATGAATTGAAACGAACCTTCACAGAGCCTCTTCTGACTGGAATGATCCTTAGAATTCAGTTTCCCCTAAATGGCACCAAAAAATGTCTCCCTTTTTATTTGACCACTAAAACCTGTTCTTAGGACGGAACTGGAAAATAACAACTTGTCTCCCCTCCTGGACCGCTTGGTGTTAAGTAGCAGACGAGGTGAAAAATCTGTAAATCGCCTTTTTTAGGCAGATTTAGGCACTTAACCCTGGTGGCTCTGGATAAGAGTGTCTGCTAAATGACTCACATGTAAACTTAAATACAAAGTTAACTAGATATCATCTGTGTCATTTATAGCCTGGCACAGATAGTAAAACTACATTAAATACAACGTTAACTAGATATCATTTGTGTCATTTATAGCCTGGCACAGATAGTAAAACTACATTAAATACAACGTTAACTAGATATCATTTGTGTCATTTATAGCCTGGTACAGACAGTAAAACTACATTAAATACAACGTTAACTAGATATCATCTGTGTCATTTATAGCCTGGTACAGATAGTAAAACTACATTAAATACAACGTTATCTAGATATCATCACCACATAATTTATGTGGAATTTAAAAGACACCGTTAACGTCACCGTTAGCTAGCTAACAACGTCTGTTACACTGTAACTTACCGGCAGCCTCACATAAAAACGTATTGGTTAACAAAGCTTTGATTATGACCAAAGTCTATAGTAGTGAAAAGTCTCTCTCTCTATTGTAACTTACCACAAATTGCCATCATAGCCTATCTACATGAATGTGTCCTGTCAGAGTCTTTTCCTCTCCGTTAACCGTTAGCTAGCAGTCTCGAGCCACAGCTGACGTTGACCACAATGAGCTCCAAGTAGGACTGACGTCACTAGCGGTGCAGCAGCCTCTGCAGCAGCAGCCTCCCCCGGGTCCTAGTGCCCGCCCGGTAACACGGTTAAGATGCGATGGAACGGTTGACGGGAAAACAACAAATCACAGAGAAAATATATTGACTGATATATTGAATTGTTTAGGGTAGCTTTAGCTTTGGCTTTAATAAATTCTGAAAATACTTGAAAACCAAAATAAAAAAGAATAGTAGCCCTCCTCAGGAACCACAAAACCCTCACAGACCAACTTCTTCTTCTATGATATAATGACGGTCCACAAACCAACGTTAAAGGTGCATGGCGCCACCTACTGTGCTGGAGTGTGTCCAATCACGGTTTACAACATTTCTAAATCCTCCTACCTAACTCAGAACTTCTGAGAAAATAAAAAAGAGTCCTAGTAACTTCTAATAGACCCTCCCCCATCCCCCAAATCCCTTCCAAACCCCCCCAACCCCGTCCAACCTCAATGACCCTACACTTCAATCTTTCCCTCTTTATGATAATACTAATAAAACACCCTTCCAACTAACCCTACACTCATTAAAAACCCACTACCCCATTCCACTACTTTGACCCTATCTGCTCCTGCACCATGCCAACTAACCCTACACTCATTAAAAACCCACTACCCCATTCCACTACTTTGACCCTATCTGCTCCTGCACCATGCCAACTAACCCTACACTCATTAAAAACCCACTACCCCATTCCACTACTTTGACCCTATCTGCTCCTGTACCATGCCAACGACTAAATGTTGAGTAATATTTACTGTTCATTCATGATTGTTTATTATCTATTTCACTTGCTTTGGCATAGTAAAGATATGTTTCCCAAGCCAATAAAGATCTTTGAATAGAATAGAGAGAGAGAGAGCTCCATGTTAATGTATAGGGGACATGAGTCAGTCATGGTTACTCATGGTTATGTGATGAGGTAGCCCCGCCTGCTACTTCTAAATCAGTGTCGGTTCAATAGGGAATGTCCTCTTGGTGTAACGGTCAAGATGTTGGTTTCTCCCACGGTAGACCTGGGTTCATATCCCGTCGGTTACATTAAACAGTCTATTCTCTGAAAGGGGTCCAGACAGCCTGTTCTCAAAAGTGGGGTCAGTGGGATTGGAGAGGGGCCCCTCTCCCTCTCTCTGATTGGAGAAGAGAAGTGAAATGGTGTGTCTCCTCTGGTCAACAATACTCACCTTGAAAGACTCCACAGCCTGTTGGAGCTCCTTCAGCTCCTTCTCTCTCTCCTGGAATCTCTGCTGGACCTTCTGCTGACTCATCCCCAGCTGCCTCTGTGGAGAATCACTCTTCAATGAGCTATCAAGCTTTATTAGTCCAGTAGATCAATAGTATAGTAATGTGATATAGGACCCATTCTACACCTGCATTGCTTGCTGTTTGGGGTTTTAGGCTGGGTTTCTGTACAGCACTTCGAGATATTAGCTGATGTACGAAGGGCTATATAAAATAAACTTGATTTGATTTGATTCAGAATGATAATAGTGTTTGACTTTAGAAAATGGTGATACATTTGGAGAATCTGGGTTAACATATCTATATACTCAAGGTTTGTGTTCATATTTGTTCTGCTGTGGATCGAATTCATTTGAATGATCTCATATTCAAACAGATTTAGTTCCTACTGTATCTTTAATTCTTTGTTTATCAGACAGTCACCAACAAGTTTTTAATAGGCAAGTCAGTTAAGAGAAAATTCTTATTTACAATGACTGCCTAGGAACAACAGGTTAACTGCCTTGTTCAGGGGCAGAGCGACAGATTTTTACCTTGTCAGCTCGGGATTCAATCTAGCAACCTTTCGGTTACTTGCCTAATGCTAGGCTACCTGCCACCTCTACACTCTAACCACTAGGCTACCTGCCACCTCTACACTCTAACCACTAGGCTACCTGCCGCCCCTGTTGTTCTGGTCTTACCTGTTTCTCAGTCCTCTCTGCTGCAGCTGACACTGTATCATGGCCTTTATGTTCATCCATTGTACACATCAGACAGATACACTGCTGATCGGTACGACAGTAAACCTCCAGCAGTTTGTCATGATGAGAGCAGATCTTCTCCTGTAGTTGTGCGGTGGCTTTGACCAGCTTGTGCTTCTTCAAAGGATGAAATTCATAGTGAGGTTGGAGGTGAGTCTCACAGTAAGAGGCCAGACACGCCAGACAGGACATGAGGGCTTTCTGCTTTCTGGTCCCAGTGCAGAAATCACACACCACATCTCCAGGTCCAGCATAGCACAGAGCAGGAGGGGGAGCAGCCTGGAGTCCTGTCTTCTTCAGTTTCTCCACCAGCTCAGCCAACATGTTATTTTTCCTCAGATTAGGCCTTGGAGTGAAGGTCTCTCTGCACTGAGGACAGCTATAGACCCCTTTCAGAACATCCTGATCCCAGCAGCCCTCAATACAGCTCCTACAGTAACTGTGTCCACAGGGAATAGTGACCGGCTCCTTCAGTAGATCCAGACAGACAGAACAACAGAACTGGTCCTGGTCCAGCAGATCTCCCTGTTGAGCCATTTGGACGGTTGTTCACTCTCACACAGACAGACGACACAGACACTCAGATCAGTTTTGTTTCCTCAGAAGAGAGTTTGTTGGAAGGGGAGGGACTTCCTGGTTCTGCCAGAGGGGTGGGGTTAGAAGGAGGGAGGGGTTAGAGGAATGGAGGAAGAGAGAGAGGAACTGCATGCAACAGCAAGAGGGAGACAAATAGTTTTGTTCCAAGGTTAGAGCCCTTAACATGGAACAAATGACATAATGAATCTTAAAATGTGAGTTGTTAGAATATCTGAAGGGTAACAGTTTCTATGAAGTACGTCTGTATCATTATTTTAATGACCTTTATAATGCCTTATAATACACCTATGTGTTGTAATTAATCAATAAGGCCTGCGGAGGTGTGGTATATGGTTAATATACAGTACCACGGATAAGGACTGAGGAGGTGTGGTATATGGTTAATATACAGTACCACGGATAAGGCCTGAGGAGGTGTGGTATATGGTTAATATACAGTACCACGGATAAGGCCTGAGGAGGTGTGGTATATGGTTAATATACAGTACCACAGATAAGGACTGAGGAGGTTTGGTATATGGTTAATATACAGCACCACGGATAAGGACTGAGGAGGTGTGGTATATGGTTAATATACAGCACCACGGATAAGGACTGAGGAGGTGTGGTATATGGTTAATATACAGTACCATGGATAAGGCCTGAGGAGGTGTGGTATATGGTTAATATACAGTACCACGGATAAGGACTGAGGAGGTGTGGTATATGGTTAATATACAGCACCACAGATAAGGACTGAGGAGGTGTGGTATATGGTTAATATACAGCACCACGGATAAGGACTGAGGAGGTGTGGTATATGGTTAATATACAGCACCACGGATAAGGACTGAGGAGGTGTGGTATATGGTTAATATACAGCACCACGGATAAGGACTGAGGAGGTGTGGTATATGGTTAATATACAGTACCACGGATAAGGACTGAGGAGGTGTGGTATATGGTTAATATACAGTACCACGGATAAGGACTGAGGAGGTGTGGTATATGGTTAATATACAGTACCACGGATAAGGACTGAGGAGGTGTGGTATATGGTTAATAATATACAGCACCACGGATAAGGACTGAGGAGGTGTGGTATATGGTTAATATACAGCACCACGGATAAGGACTGAGGAGGTGTGGTATATGGTTAATATACAGCACCACGGATAAGGACTGAGGAGGTGTGGTATATGGTGAATATACAGTACCACGGATAAGGACTGAGGAGGTGTGGTATATGGTTAATATACAGTACCACGGATAAGGACTGAGGAGGTGTGGTATATGGTTAATATACAGTACCACGGATAAGGACTGAGGAGGTGTGGTATATGGTTAATATACAGCACCACGGATAAGGACTGAGGAGGTGTGGTATATGGTTAATATACAGCACCACGGATAAGGACTGAGGAGGTGTGGTATATGGTTAATATACAGCACCACGGATAAGGACTGAGGAGGTGTGGTATATGGTTAATATACAGTACCATGGATAAGGACTGAGGAGGTGTGGTATATGGTTAATATACAGTACCACGGATAAGGACTGAGGAGGTGTGGTATATGGTTAATATACAGTACCATGGATAAGGCCTGAGGAGGTGTGGTATATGGTTAATATACAGTACCATGGATAAGGACTGAGGAGGTGTGGTATATGGTTAATATACAGTACCACGGATAAGGACTGAGGAGGTGTGGTATATGGTTAATATACAGCACCACGGATAAGGCCTGAGGAGGTGTGGTATATGGTTAATATACAGTACCACGGATAAGGACTGAGGAGGTGTGGTATATGGTTAATATACAGCACCACGGATAAGGACTGTTCTTAGACAAGACACAACGCGGATTGAGAATTATCTAACACTTTCAAAAATACAATCACATTTTATTTTATTGGTCGCATACACATATTTATCAGATGTTATTGTGGGTGTAGTGAAATGCTTGTGTTCCTGGCTCCAACAGTGCAGTAATATCTAACAATGCTTGTGTTCCTGGCTCCAACAGTGCAGTAATATCTAACATTGCTTGTGTTCCTGGCTCCAACAGTGCAGTAATATCTAACAATGCTTGTGTTCCTGGCTCCAACAGTGCAGTAATATCTAACAATGCTTGTGTTCCTGGCTCCAACAGTGCAGTAATCTCTAACTAAATGCTTGTGTTCCTGGCTCCAGCAGTGCAGTAATATCTAACATTGCTTGTGTTCCTGGCTCCAACAGTGCAGTAATATCTAACATTGCTTGTGTTCCTGGCTCCAACAGTGCAGTAATATCTAACTAAATGCTTGTGTTCCTAGCTCCAACAGTAATATCTAACATTGCTTGTGTTCCTGGCTCCAACAGTGTAGTAATATCTAACTAAATGCTTGTGTTCCTAGCTCCAACAGTAATATTTAACATTGCTTGTGTTCCTGGCTCCAACAGTGTAGTAATATCTAACTCAATGCTTGTGTTCCTGGCTCCAACAGTGCAGTAATATCTAACATTGCTTGTGTTCCTGGCTCCAACAGTGCAGTAATATCTAACATTGCTTGTGTTCCTGGCTCCAACAGTGCAGTATAATCTAACTAAATGCTTGTGTTCCTGGCTCCAACAGTGCAGTAATATCTAACTAAATGCTTGTGTTCCTAGCTCCAACAGTGCAGTAATATCTAGCAATGCTTGTGTTCCTGGCTCCAACAGTGCAGTAATATCTAACTCAATGCTTGTGTTCCTGGCTCCAACAGTGCAGTAATATCTAACTAAATGCTTGTGTTCCTGGCTCCAACAGTGCAGTAATATCTAACATTGCTTGTGTTCCTGGCTCCAACAGTGCAGTAATATCTAACTAAATGCTTGTGTTCCTGGCTCCAACAGTGCAGTAATATCTAACTAAATGCTTGTGTTCCTAGCTCCAACAGTGCAGTAATATCTAGCAATGCTTGTGTTCCTGGCTCCAACAGTGCAGTAATATCTAACTAAATGCTTGTGTTCCTGGCTCCAACAGTGCAGTAATATCTAACTAAATGCTTGTGTTCCTGACTCCAACAGTGCAGTAATATCTAACTAAATGCTTGTGTTCCTGGCTCCAACAGTGCAGTAATATCTAACAATGCTTGTGTTCCTGGCTCCAACAGTGCAGTAATATCTAACATTGCTTGTGTTCCTAGCTCCAGCAGTGCAGTAATATCTAACTAAATGCTTGTGTTCCTGGCTCCAACAGTGCAGTAATATCTAACTAAATGCTTGTGTTCCTGGCTCCAACAGTGCAGTAATATCTAACATTGCTTGTGTTCCTGGCTCCAACAGTGTAGTAATATCTAACATTGCTTGTGTTCCTGGCTCCAACAGTGCAGTAATATCTAACTAAATGCTTGTGTTCCTAGCTCCAACAGTGCAGTAATATCTAGCAATGCTTGTGTTCCTGGCTCCAACAGTGCAGTAATATCTAACTAAATGCTTGTGTTCCTGGCTCCAACAGTGCAGTAATATCTAACTAAATGCTTGTGTTCCTGGCTCCAACAGTGCAGTAATATCTAACATTGCTTGTGTTCCTGGCTCCAACAGTGCAGTAATATCTAACTAAATGCTTGTGTTCCTGGCTCCAACAGTGCAGTAATATCTAACATTGCTTGTGTTCCTGGCTCCAACAGTGCAGTAATATCTAACAATGCTTGTGTTCCTGGCTCCAACAGTGCAGTAATATCTAACAATGCTTGTGTTCCTGGCTCCAACAGTGCAGTAATATCTAACTAAATGCTTGTGTTCCTGGCTCCAACAGTGCAGTAATATCTAACAATGCTTGTGTTCCTGGCTCCAACAGTGCAGTAATATCTAACTAAATGCTTGTGTTCCTGGCTCCAACAGTGCAGTAATATCTAACATTGCTTGTGTTCCTGGCTCCAACAGTGCAGTAATATCTAACAATGCTTGTGTTCCTGGCTCCAACAGTGCAGTAATATCTAACTAAATGCTTGTGTTCCTGGCTCCAACAGTGCAGTAATATCTAACATTGCTTGTGTTCCTGGCTCCAACAGTGCAGTAATATCTAACTAAATGCTTGTGTTCCTGGCTCCAACAGTGCAGTAATATCTAACTAAATGCTTGTGTTCCTGGCTCCAACAGTGCAGTAATATCTAACATTGCTTGTGTTCCTGGCTCCAACAGTGCAGTAATATCTAACAATGCTTGTGTTCCTGGCTCCAACAGTGCAGTAATATCTAACTAAATGCTTGTGTTCCTGGCTCCAACAGTGCAGTAATATCTAACATTGCTTGTGTTCCTGGCTCCAACAGTGCAGTAATATCTAACTAAATGCTTGTGTTCCTGGCTCCAACAGTGCAGTAATATCTAACTAAATGCTTGTGTTCCTGGCTCCAACAGTGCAGTAATATCTAACTAAATGCTTGTGTTCCTGGCTCCAACAGTGCAGTAATATCTAACTAAATGCTTGTGTTCCTGGCTCCAACAGTGCAGTAATATCTAACATTGCTTGTGTTCCTGGCTCCAACAGTGCAGTAATATCTAACTAAATGCTTGTGTTCCTGGCTCCAACAGTGCAGTAATATCTAACATTGCTTGTGTTCCTGGCTCCAACAGTGCAGTAATATCTAACAATGCTTGTGTTCCTGGCTCCAACAGTGCAGTAATATCTAACTAAATGCTTGTGTTCCTGGCTCCAGCAGTGCAGTAATATCTAACTAAATGCTTGTGTTCCTGGCTCCAACAGTGCAGTAATATCTAACAATGCTTGTGTTCCTGGCTCCAACAGTGCAGTAATATCTAACTAAATGCTTGTGTTCCTGGCTCCAACAGTGCAGTAATATCTAACTAAATGCTTGTGTTCCTGGCTCCAACAGGACAGTAATATCTAACAATGCTTGTGTTCCTGGCTCCAACAGGACAGTAATATCTAACAATGCTTGTGTTCCTGGCTCCAACAGGACAGTAATATCTAACAATGCTTGTGTTCCTGGCTCCAGCAGTGCAGTAATATCTAACATTGCTTGTGTTCCTGGCTCCAACAGTGCAGTAATATCTAACATTGCTTGTGTTCCTTGCTCCAACAGTGCAGTAATATCTAACTAAATGCTTGTGTTCCTTGCTCCAACAGTGCAGTAATATCTAACTAAACGCTTGTGTTCCTGGCTCCAACAGTGCAGTAATATCTAGCAATGCTTGTGTTCCTGGCTCCAACAGTGCAGTAATATCTAACTAAACGCTTGTGTTCCTGG
This sequence comes from Salvelinus namaycush, assembly GCF_016432855.1. Taxonomy (NCBI): domain Eukaryota; kingdom Metazoa; phylum Chordata; class Actinopteri; order Salmoniformes; family Salmonidae; genus Salvelinus; species Salvelinus namaycush. The sequence goes on from NW_024061136.1 coordinate 19,954, forward strand.
CTCCAACAGTGCAGTAATATCTAACAATGCTTGTGTTCCTGGCTCCAACAGGGCAGTAGCATCTAACTAAATGCTTGTGTTCCTAGCTCCAACAGTGCAGTAATATCTAACTAAATGCTTGTGTTCCTGGCTCCAACAGTGCAGTAATATCTAACTAAATGCTTGTGTTCCTAGCTCCAACAGTGCAGTAGTATCTAACATTGCTTGTGTTCCTGGCTCCAACAGTGCAGTAATATCTAACTAAATGCTTGTGTTCCTAGCTCCAACAGTGCAGTAATATCTAACATTGCTTGTGTTCCTGGCTCCAACAGTGCAGTAATATCTAACTAAATGCTTGTGTTCTTGGCTCCAACAGTGCAGTAATATCTAACATTGCTTGTGTTCCTGGCTCCAACAGTGCAGTAATATCTAACTAAATGCTTGTGTTCCTGGCTCCAACAGTGCAGTAATATCTAACTAAATGCTTGTGTTCCTGACTCCAACAGTGCAGTAATATCTAACAATGCTTGTGTTCCTGGCTCCAACAGTGCAGTAATATCTAACAATGCTTGTGTTCCTGGCTCCAACAGTGCAGTAATATCTAACATTGCTTGTGTTCCTGGCTCCAACAGTGCAGTAATATCTAACTAAATGCTTGTGTTCCTGGCTCCAACAGTGCAGTAATATCTAACTAAATGCTTGTGTTCCTGGCTCCAACAGTGCAGTAATATCTAACATTGCTTGTGTTCCTGGCTCCAGCAGTGCAGTAATATCTAACAATGCTTGTGTTCCTAGCTCCAACAGTGCAGTAGTATCTAACTAAATGCTTGTGTTCCTGGCTCCAACAATGCAGTAGCATCTAACTAAATGCTTGTGTTCCTAGCTCCAACAGTGCAGTAGCATCTAACTAAATGCTTGTGTTCCTAGCTCCAACAGTGCAGTAGCATCTAACAATTCACAACAATACAAACAAATCTAAAAGTAAAAGAATGGATTTAAGGAATATATAAATATTAAAGGTCAGGGTGTTATGCAGCTCCTCAAAGCTCCTCTGCTCTGCTGGATTTAAGGAATATATAAATATTAAAGGTCAGGGTGTTATGCAGCTCCTCTGCTCTGCTGCTTCCTGTGTGGACTGTCACAACCAGGAAGTATTTATAGCAGTATGGTGGCAGGAGGCAGGCACATTGTGAGACAAATGTCCCCTTCAAGCCACCGTACAGTGCGTCGCTAGGGTTACACAGATGTCCCCTTCAAGCCACCGTACAGTGCGTCTCTAGGGTTAGACAGATGTCCCCTTCAAGCCACCGTACAGTGCGTCTCTAGGGTTAGACAGATGTCCCCTTCAAGCCACCGTACAGTGCGTCGCTACGGTTACACAAATGTCCCCTTCAAGCCACCGTACAGTGCATCTCTAGGGTTACACAAATGTCCCCTTCAAGCCACCGTACAGTGCATCTCTAGGGTTACACAAATGTCCCCTTCAAGCCACCGTACAGTGCGTCGCTATGGTTACACAAATGTCCCCTTCAAGCCACCGTACAGTGCATCTCTAGGGTTAGACAGATGTCCCTTTCAAGCCACCGTACAGTGCATCTCTAGGGTTAGACAGATGTCCCCTTCAAGCCACCGTACAGTGCCTCTCTAGGGTTAGACAGATGTCCCTTTCAAGCCACCGTACAGTCCATCTCTAGGGTTAGACAGATGTCCCCTTCAAGCCACCGTACAGTCCATCTCTAGGGTTAGACAGATGTCCCCTTCAAGCCACCGTACATCTCTAGGGTTAGACAGATGTCCCCTTCAAGCCACCGTACAGTCCATCTCTAGGGTTAGACAGATGTCCCCTTCAAGCCACCGTACAGTCCATCTCTAGGGTTAGACAGATGTCCCCTTCAAGCCACCGTACAGTCCATCTCTAGGGTTAGACAGATGTCCCCTTCAAGCCACCGTACAGTCCATCTCTAGGGTTAGACAGATGTCCCCTTCAAGCCACCGTACATCTCTAGGGTTACACACAACAAATCAACAAGCAAACAACAGGACGAGAAGTAAATCGACAGCCTCATATTCAGCGTCTCCGCTGTAGGCATGTGTCCTCTTCTTCATCGTTATCTTAATCTGATTCGTCGTCTTCTGTGTTTCCTTAAACATAAGATCTGTTATTCTAAGACTGGGTGACATTGTGTATCGGTCACCATGTGGCCTGGACGGGTGGGGCGTTAGACAATAGACACTGGAGGGATTGTTACATTGCATACAATACAATGCTATATAATGTCACTCTTTTCACACGAAGATACATCACAATGCCTGCACCAGTACAGACCCCCCCCCCTCCCTAAAACCAACTGTAAATTATTGATTTTGACGGTGATGCTTTCGGACAAAACAATGAGACTTTTCCATCTGATCTGTCATCAATAAGTCATGTGATTAAATAGTTCATATCTGTGCGTGGCAACTTCAGCTGACGATGAAGAGGCTGTAGTTCATTTATATTTCAACATCAAAATTAGATTTTGAACTGAGAGCAAAAAATAAATGAAACGGGCAGAGATTGCTGTGTGTGTGTGTGTGTGTGTGTGTGTGTGTGTGTGTGTGTGTGTGTGTGTGTGTGTGTGTGTGTGTGTGTGTGTGTGTGTGTGTGTGTGTGTGTGTGTGTGTGTGTGTGTGTGTGTGTCAGCATTGGTATAGACATATACAGATTAATATATGTCTATACCAGTGGCGGTTGGTGCCGTTTTAAGATGCGGGAGGACGATTTTTGAATTTTTTATGAGCACAGCCTTATTTCTATTACAGCATATTGGATGACTGTCATTCATATTCCATTCACCCAGTTCAATGTAATATTGATAGGTTTAGGCTACTATATGATACTCCAATGTCAAGAGACAAGTTCAAGGTGACAGACAGAGACACATTCAATACCTCCTTGCACCCTCTGGCCTGCATCTAGCTGATCTAGGGTGTAATCATTAGACCCAACAGTTGCAAACGAGAGTTTCTATTGGACAAATTCAGGTATGTTTATCAAATCAAATCCCTGTTGATCCCTGTTTTCGTTCCGTTTGCTTCCGTTTTTTAAGAAACTTTTTTTTTTCAACAGAATCAGCGGAATGAATAGACCCCGATAACGCATAAAACACAGTCCGCTTTCATAGCAGCCACGTTGTATTCCTTCTCGCTACTATCTAAGCGCTCTCCTCCTCTCGCCTTTTCCCTTCGCTTGTGGACTTCAGTGCACAAACACATCAGCTGTCTGTGACCAGGTGAAAAGACCTTTCCAAGACAAACCTTCATATCATAACTGCTAACCGTTACACACAGCCTACGTCATCGTCACCATATTAGCTAAAGTAACGTCATCGTCACCATAGATAATAGACCTACCACATTGGTAAACCCGCTACAATCATGCAGTACAGTCAGCAAGCAGTTTAGCAGTTACATTGGCGGGCCCCGGTGGCAATAGATTTGTAAAAAAAAAAAAGCTTACCTTGAATTGGAAGAGTTCCAGTATTAGATAGTCATAGCCAGCTAGCTAACATAGCATGCCTCTCTGTTTGAGCAGGGTGTTTGAGTAGGCTAAACTAGCAAGCTGCATTTCCTAGCTAAGTAAGTGAAAGTGAAAAAAAATGACAAAGTATAGTAATCTCTCTCGCTCCTTCCTTCATTTTAAAAGAAATTAATTTGTTCAAAACTGTTCAACTATTGTCTTTCTCTCTCTCTTTGAGTCAACTACTTACAACATTTTATCCACTGCAGTGCTAGCTAGCTGTAGCTTATGCTTTCAGTACTAGATTCATTCTCTGATCCTTTGATTGGGTGAACAGCACGCCAGTTCATGCTGCAAGAGCTCTGATAGGCTGGAGGATGTCCTCCAGGAAGTTGTCATAATTACTGTGTAAGTCTATGGAAGGGGGTGAAAACCATGAGCCTCCTAGGTTTTGTATAGAAGTCAATGTACTCAGAGGAGGACGGAAGCTAGCTGTCCTCCGGCTACACCATGGTGCTACCCTACAGAGTGCTGTTGAGGCTACTGTAGACCTTCACTGCAAACCAGTATGTTTTAATCAATTATTTGGTCAGGTGAATGTAGTTAGTTTAGTTTTATCTAAAAATTATAACTTTTTAAATGTTCAACTTCCCCTTCCTCCCCTGAGGAGCTTCCTCTGGTCTCTACAGATAAAGTAGCCCTTGGATCATCTCTCTGTAATTTAACCCTATAGCCTGGCTGGCTGGATCAATTTGTAAGTTCAACCTGATACTGACACTACTAGTCTATCTGGACCATAGAGACACATGGAGGTCTAGCAGTGACAGGCCGGGGTCTAGCAGTAACAGGCCGGGGTCTAGCAGTGACAGGCCGAGGTCTAGCAGTACCAGGCCGAGGTCTAGCAGTACCAGGCCGAGGTCTAGCAGTGACAGGCCGGGGTCTAGCAGTGACAGGCCGAGGTCTAGCAGTATCAGGCCGAGGTCTAGCAGTGACAGGCCGAGGTCTAGCAGTATCAGGCCGAGGTCTAGCAGTGACAGGCCGAGGTCTAGCAGTATCAGGCCGAGGTCTAGCAGTGACAGGCCGAGGTCTAGCAGTGACAGGCCGGGGTCTAGCAGTGACAGGCCGGGGTCTAGCAGTGACAGGCCGGGGTCTAGCAGTGACAGGCCGGGGTCTAGCAGTGACAGGCCGAGGTCTAGCAGTGACAGGCCGAGGTCTAGCAGTACCAGGCCGAGGTCTAGCAGTACCAGGCCGAGGTCTAGCAGTGACAGGCCGAGGTCTAGCGGTATCAGGCCGAGGTCTAGCGGTATCAGGCCGAGGTCTAGCAGTGACAGGCCGAGGTCTAGCGGTATCAGGCCGAGGTCTAGCGGTATCAGGCCGAGGTCTAGCGGTACCAGGCCGAGGTCTAGCAGTGACAGGCCGAGGTCTAGCAGTGAACCACAGACTCCATGGTAAAGTCATCCTGAACCACAGACTCCAGGGTAAAGTCCTCCTGAACCACAGACTCCAGGGTAAAGTCATCCTGAACCACAGACTCCAGGGTAAAGTCATCCTGAACCACATACTCCAGGGTAATGTCATCCTGAAGTCAAAAATCTGGTGTTTCATTGTTCCAGGATGTTTCCTCAGACTTGACTGCCACTGTCCTCATTGTGCGTTGACACAAATATACTTACCAATATATACCACAAATATATCTACCAATATATACCACAAATATATCTACCAATATGTACCACAAATATATCTACCATTATATACCACAAATATATCTACCAATATATACCACAAATATATATACCTATATACTTACCAATGTATACCACAAATATATCTACCAAAACATATCTGTCAATATATACCACAAATATATCTACCAATATATACCACAAATATATCTACCAATATATACCACAAATACATCTACCAATATATACCACAAATACATCTACCAATATATACCACAAATACATCTACCAATATATACCACAAATATATCTACCAATATATACCACAAATATATCTACCGATATATACCACAAATACATCTACCTATATACTTACCAATGTATACCACAAATATATCTACCAAAATATATCTACCAATATATATATCAATATATACCACACATATATCTACCAATGTATACCACACATATATCTACCAATAGAAACACCAGGATCTGCACGTGGGCCTGGTCAATTTGAGCTGGCTTTCTTTGTATGGCTTATTTCGATGTGGTAGCAAGTTAACAGTACTTCAGAACTGCAAAACAAACATTTACACTTCAAATCCACAAACTTTCCCTCTAACCTTAATCTATCAGCTAACCTCTCCCTCACCCTGCTGGATGATTAATTCAAGGCTTTAAATAAAACCGGCAGGGTTGATTAATCATAGCAAGGGTGAGGTGCTTGACTGTCCCTGCTGCCATTTCATGGCCCCCTCTGTGAATGTGCAGAGCCAGCATGGGACCTGGGTCCTCTGTGAATTTGCAGAGCCAGCATGGGACCTGGGTCCTGTGTAACAGGCAAAAGGGTGAAGAGCCAGCTGGCAGCATGGACAGTCTGCTGCTGTGACCAGCGAGAGCAAGGGATCAGCAACTATCAACAACGGGACCATTTTGTTTTCTTGAGCGGATGGTCGAGGGGCCAGAACATAATTACAAGTCATTTGTAGACTGTAATCCTAAAAGAGACGTGCATTCAGAAAGTACTCAGACCCCTTCACTTTTTCCACATTTTGTTACGTTACAGCCTTACTCTAAAATTGATTAAATAGCTTTTTTTCCCCTCATCAATCTACACACAATACCCCATAATGACATCACAATACCCCATAATGACATCACAATACCCCATAATGACATCACAATACCCCATAATGACAAAGCAAAAACTGTTTTATATATATTTTTTTAACTGATATCACATTTACAAAAGTATTCAGACCCTTTACTCAGTACTTTGTTGAAGCGCCTTTGGCAGAGATTACAGCCTCGTGTCTTCTTGGATACACTTGTATTTTGGGAGTTTCTCCCGTTCTTCTCTGCAGATCCTCTCAAGCTCTGTCAGGTTGGACGGGGAGCGTCGCTGCACAGCTATTTTCAGGTCTTTCCAGATACTTTCGAATCGGGTTCAAGTCCGGGCTCTGGCTGGGTCATTCAAGGACATTCAGAAACTTGTCCCGAAGCCACTCCTGTGTTGTCTTGGCTGTGTGCTTACGGTTGTTGTCCTGTTAGAAGGTGAACCTTCTCCCCAGTCTGAGGTCCTGAGCGCTCTGGAGCAGGTTTTCATCAAGGATCTCTCTGTACTTTGCTCCGTTCATCTTTCCCCTCGATCCTGACTCGTCTCCCAGTTCCTACCTCTATAAAAACATTCCCACAGCATGATGCTGCCACCACCATGCTTCACCATGCTTCCCCCGTAGGGATGGTCTTGGCCAGGTGATGAGCGGTGCCTGGTTTCCTCCAGATGTGACGCTTGACATTCAGGCCAAAGAGTTCAATCTTGTTTTTACCAGACAGGAGAATCTTGTTTCTCATGGTCTGGAGTCCAGGTGGACTCTAATCAAGTTGTAGAAACATCTCAAGGATGATCAATGTAAACAGGATGCACCTAAGCTCAATTTCGAGTCTCATAGCAAAGGGTCTGAATACTTATGTAAATAAGGTACTTCTGTTTTTTATATGCCAAAAAAGTCTAAAAAACAGTTTTTCCGCTTTGTCATTATGGGGTATTGTGTGTAGATTGATGAGGAAAATGTTTTATTTAATACATTTTAGAATAAGGCTGTAACGTAACAAAATGTGGGACAAGAGGGAAGGGGTCTGAATATTTTTCCAAATGCACTGTATAATACGAATTGTAATTTGTAACATATCATATGAAAATGGTTAATGGAAATCCAAAAATGTATAGATACCATACGAAACATAGCATAACATACTATATGGAGTGTCCTCGGGATTTACGTACAGAATCATACGAAACGCTCTGAGACCAGGTTGAGGACGTCAACAGCCAGCCAGGGTTTCATGACGTAAACTATTGACGCAATACTTTATAATGCACATTTAGGCCTAAATTAAACGGATGCCTTTGGTGGTGTTCAACTTCAGTTCACTGTGAAGAATAGCTTAGCCTCATATATTATTTAATATACAGTACTTTTTGGAGAATTTATGAGACATTGCAAAGACATTGTGAGATAATGAATACCAAGATGCAGCCTATGTGCACGGTTCTGTCTGTCTGTCTGTCTGTCTGTCTGTCTGTCTGTCTGTCTGTCTGCCTGCCTGCCTGCCTGCCTGCCTGCCTGCCTGCCTGCCTGCCTGCCTGTCTGTCTGTCTGTCTGTCTGTCTGTCTGTCTGTCTGTCTGTCTGTCTGTCTGTCTGTCTGTCTGTCTGTCTGTCTGTCTGTCTGCCTGCCTGCCTGCCTGCCTGCCTGCCTGCCTGCCTGCCTGCCTGCCTGCCTGCCTGCCTGCTCCGATCCGATCCGATCCGATCTTCTCTCTACCTTGAAAAACACTAGTGTGTGTTTGGTCTTCGGTTTGTTGCGTGTAGAAAAGCTCAGCTTACTCATTGATAAGACTCTACTTTAGTGAACTTGCGTGAGACATTGCAAGCCAAGATACAGCATTGCGACAGCCTATATACATCTTTTGATTTACCGATGCACAGTTCTGACTGTCTGCCTGGTGGTCCAGCATGCCTACTACCTATACCTGGCTGTGCCCCTCCCATCTCTCCCTCCCTCTCTTCCCCTCACAAGCTCGCGCTTTCTTGGCTGTGGAAGATGCAAGAGTTTGTGTTCTCGGAAGTAGCCTACGTTGCAAAAATACTGAATCTTAGGAGTCGATTCCTAGCAGAACGGAATATTACAGTATTTACACCACTCTAACTATGATTTACAGTATTTACACCACTCTAACTACTCTGATTTACAGTATTTATACCACACTAGTCTAACTACTCTGATTTACAGTAAATACACCACTCTAACTACTCTGATTTACAGTATTACACCACACCACTCTAACTACTCTGATTTACAGTATTTACACCACACCCCTCTAACTACTCTGATTTACAGTATTTATACCAGTCTAACTACTCTGATTTACAGTAAATACACCACTCTAACTACTCTGATTTACAGTATTTACACTACTCTAACTACTCTGATTTACAGTATTTACACCACACAACTCTAACTACTCTGATTTACAGTAAATACACCTCACCACTCTAACTACTCTGATTTACAGTATTTACACCTCACCACTCTAACTACTCTGATTTACAGTATTACACCACACCACTCTAACTACTCTGATTTACAGTAAATACACCACACCACTCTAACTACTCTGATTTACAGTATTTACATCACACCACTCTAACTACTCTGATTTACAGTATTTACACCACACCACTCTAACTACTCTGATTTACAGTATTACACCACACCACTCTAACTACTCTGATTTACAGTATTTACACCACTCTAACTACTCTGATTTACAGTATTTACACCACTCTAACTACTCTGATTTACAGTATTTACACCACTCTAACTACTCTGATTTACAGTATTACACCACACCAACTACTCTGATTTACAGTAAATACACCACACCACTCTAACTACTCTGATTTACAGTAAATACACCACACCACTCTAACTACTCTGATTTACAGTAAATACACCACACCACTCTAACTACTCTGATTTACAGTAAATACACCACACCACTCTAACTACTCTGATTTACAGTAAATACACCACACCACTCTAACTACTCTGATTTACAGTAAATACACACACACTCTAATACTCTGATTTACAGTATTTACACACTCTAACTACTCTGATTTACAGTATCACACACCACTCTAACTACTCTGATTTACAGTATTTACACCACTCTAACTACTCTGATTTACAGTATTTACACCACTCTAACTACTCTGATTTACAGTATTTACACCACTCTAACTACTCTGATTTACAGTATTTACACCACTCTAACTACTTTGATTTACAGTATTTACACCACTCTAACTACTCTGATTTACAGTAAATACACCACACCACTCTAACTACTCTGATTTACAGTATTTACACCACTCTAACTACTCTGATTTGCTGAGATGGGAGTGCCAAGCCAGCTAGCACTTCTCTGTCTCCTGTTGGCAGCCAGCCGGTCCTGTGTTTAGTAGCTGTGATCACAGTGTGTGTGTTTTTCAGCCATCCATCCCTGTGGTTAGTAGCTGTGATCACAGTGTGTGTGTTTTTCAGCCATCCATCCCTGTGGTTAGTAGCTGTGATCACAGTGTGTGTGTTTTTCAGCCATCCATCCCTGTGTTTAGTAGCTGTGATCACAGTGTGTGTGTTATTCAGCCATCCATCCCTGTGGTTAGTAGCTGTGATCACAGTGTGTGTGTTTTTCAGCCATCCATCCCTGTGGTTAGTAGCTGTGATCACAGTGTGTGTGTTATTCAGCCATCCATCCCTGTGGTTAGTAGCTGTGATCACAGTGTGTGTGTTATTCAGCCATCCATCCCTGTGGTTAGTAGCTGTGATCACAGTGTGTGTGTTATTCAGCCATCCACCCTGTGGTTAGTAGCTGTGATCACAGTGTGTGTGTTTTTCAGCCATCCATCCCTGTGTTTAGTAGCTGTGATCACAGTGTGTGTGTATTCAGCCATCCATCCTGTGTTAGTAGCTGTGATCACAGTGTGTGTGTTTTTCAGCTCCATCCATCCCTGTGTTTAGTAGCTGTGATCACAGTGTGTGTGTTATTCAGCCATCCATCCCTGTGTTTAGTAGCTGTGATGGCAACACAGTGCTTTTGTTAGGTCAGAAACAATAACAAAAATGCAATATCAGAATGTGGGGGGTAGGGATGGGGGGGGGGGGGGGGGGGTACATGTCCCTGAATGATAACATTGTGAACCATAACCAATAATTCATTTTTTTCAACTAAATCTGTCAAATGTGTCTTTTTGAGATTTATATTGTATGTACTTCCTTCAGAGAGGCCTGTTTCCTGACCTTGACTACCTCAGAGAGGCCTGTTTCCTGACCTTGACTACCTCAGAGAGGCCTGTTTCCTGACCTTGACTACCTCAGAGAGGCCTGTTTTGTTTCCTGACCTTGACTACCACAGAGAGGCCTGTTTCCTGACCTTGACTACCTCAGAGAGGCCTGTTTCCTGACCTTGACTACCACAGAGAGGCCTGTTTTGTTTCCTGACCTTGACTACCACAGAGAGGCCTGTTTCCTGACCTTGACTACCACAGAGAGGCCTGTTTTGTTTCCTGACCTTGACTACCTCAGAGAGGCCTGTTTCCTGACCTTGACTACCACAGAGAGACACACGAGCCTCATTTTATAAGTTGACATTATGTCTGTAATGGTGCTAAAGAGACACCTCCATTCCAACACTCCATTATATACCATCATTCACAGACCAGCACGGTGTCCCTCACACCATAACCTAATATAGATTCATAACTGAGCAGTCATATCATGTGCTCTCACTCTAAGGACAGGATCTGTAACCAACTGCACTTTAATCACAGGAGACTGGTGGCACCTTAACTAACACCTTAACATTCCGCTGAAAAGGCAGAGCGCGAAATTCAATTTTTGTTGTTGTGCAATACATCGAATTAAAGCTTAACTTCTTGTTAATCTACCCATCGTGTCCGATTTCAAAAATGCTTTACAGCGAAAGCACACCATATGATTATGTTAGGTCAGAGCCTAGTCACAAAAACACAAACAGCCATTTTCCAGCCAAAGAGAGGAGTCCCAAAAAGCAGAAATAGAGATAAAATGAATCACTAACCTTTGACTTCATCAGATGGCACTCATAGGACTTCATGTTACCCAATACATGTATGTTTTGTTCGATAAAGTTCATATTTATATCCAAAAATCTCAGTTTACATTGGCGCATTATGGTCAGTAATGTTGTGCCTCGGAAACATCCGGCGAATTTTCAGAGAGCCACATCAATTTACAGAAATACTCAAAATAAACTTTGATAAAAGATACAAGTATTATGCACAGGATTATAGATATAATTCTCCTTAATGCAACAGCTGTGTCAGATTTCAAAAAAGCTTTACGGCAAAAGTACACCATGTGATAATCTGAGTACAGCGCTCAGACACCAAACAGATACCCGCCATGTTGTGGAGTCAGTAAAAGTCAGAAATAGCGTTATAAATATTCACTTACCTTTGATGATCTTCATCAGAATGCACTCCCAGGAATCCCAGTTCCACAATAAATGTTTGTTTTATTCGATAAAGTCCATCATTTATGTCCAAATACCTCCTTTTGTTAGCTCATTTGGTAAACAAATCCAAACTCATGAGGCGCGGGCAAGTCCAGGCAAAAGTTCAGACGAAAAGTTCAAAAAGTTATATTACAGTTCGTAGAAACATGTCAAACGATGTATAGAATAAATCTTTAGGATGTTTTTAACATAAATCTTCAATAATGTTCCAACCAGAGAATTCCTTTGTCTTTAGAATTGCAATGGAACTCAGGTCGCTCTCAAGGGTGCCCGAGTGATCAGCTCATGACGCTCTGCCAGACCTCTGACTCAATCAGCTCTCATTCGCCCCTCCTTCACAGTAGAAGCATCAAACAAGGTTCTAAAGACTGTTGACATCATAGTGAAAGCCTTAGGAAGTGCAATATGATCCCATAGACACTGTATATTCGATAGGCAATGAGTTGAAAAACTACAAACCTCAGATTTCCCACTTCCTGGTTGGATTTTTCTCAGGTTTTTGCCTGCCATATGAGTTCTGTTATACTCACAGACATCATTCAAACAGTTTTAGAAACTTCAGAGTGTTTTCTATCCAATACTACTAATAATAGGCATATCTTAGCTTCTGGGCCTGAGTAGCAGGAAGTTTACTCTGGGCACGCTTTTCATCCAAACGTGAAAATGCTGCCCCCTATCCCAAACAGGATTTATTAATTGGGGGAGGACAGGCTTATAGTGATGTCTGGAATGGAATGATATCAAACACGTGGTTTCCATTTAAGTCCATTCCAGTCTTTAGTTTGAACCGTCCTCCCTTCACCAACATCTTGTGACTTTAATAGTTAACCTACTTAATGTTACTGGGACAGTCAGGCTATTACCAGTTTTAGGGGGGAAGGGCTTGGAATAAATAACATGAATCTGCCTGGGCTCTGACAGGGTTTGGACTAGATGGGATACAGCTTTTAGGTCAGAACTGTAGTATTAATTCAGGATCCCCTTTAGCAGCAGCTAGTCTTCCTGGAGTCCAAACAGGGGCATCACAACAACGGTTATATCATCAATAACACAATACATCATGACACATTTACAATATAAAATACACAATACCACAACATCACATTTACATTTACATTTAAGTCATTTAGCAGACGCTCTTATCCAGAGCGACTTGGTGGGTGTGTGTGTGTGACTGTGTGTGTGTGTAGAGTGCACGTGTTAGTGTGTGTGTGTGTGTGTGTGTGTAGAGTGCACGTGTTAGTGTGTGTGTGTGTGTGTGTGTGTGTGTGTGTGTGTGTGTGTGTGTGTGTATGCATGGGTAAATGAGCTGTGTGCTATTCGGTTTAAGAACAGACAGTTCGCTGCTTTCAACACGTCAACGCCTCTCATAAAAAAAAAGTAGTGATGAAGTCAATCTCTCCTCTACTTGGAGCCAGAAGAGATTGACAAGCTTGTTATTGATGTTCGCTCTCTGTCTACATTTAAGGGCCAGCTGTGCTGCCCTGTTCTGAGCCAATTGCAATTTTCCTAAGTCCCTCTTTGTGGCACAAGACCATAATGACTGGGCAGTCATCCAGGTGTGACAAAACCAGGGCCTGTAGGACTTGTTTTGTTGACAGTGTTGTTAAGGCAGAGCGGTGCTTGATTATGGACAGACTTCTCCCCATCTTATCTACTCTTGTATCAATATGTTTTGAACGGGACAGTTTACAGTCCAGGGTTACTCCAAGCAGTTTAGACACCTCAACTTGCTCAATTCCCACCTGATTTATTACCAGATTTATATGATTTTAGAGCGAATAATTTGTCCCAAATACAATGTTTTTATATTCTAAAACTGACTGCAACTCGTTGGTAAGTGTCGCAGTGATGTCACTTGCTGTGGTAGCTGACGTGTCATCAGCAGGTTAGGATAATTAACGTAGTGGGTTAGGAGAACTTACGCAGCAGGTTAGGATAATTAACGTAGTGGGTTAGGAGAACTTACGCAGCAGGTTAGGATAATTAACGTAGTGGGTTAGGAGAACTTACGCAGCAGGTTAGGATAATTAACGTAGTGGGTTAGGAGAACTTACGCAGCAGGTTAGGATAATTAACGAGTGGGTTAGGAGAATTATAGTAGAGCTTAGTAGAGGTTAGGAGAATTAACGTAGCAGGTTAGGAGAATTAACGTAGCAGGTTAGGAAAACTTACACCGCAGGTTAGGAGAATTTACACAGCAGGTTAGGAGAATTAATGTAGCGGGTTAGGAGAATTAACGTAGCGGGTTAGGAGAATTAACGTAGCGGGTTAGGAGAATTAACGTCGCGGGTTAGGAGAATTAACGTAGCAGGTTAGGAGAATTAACGTAGCAGGTTAGGAGAATTAACGTAGCAGTTGAGATTACGTAGCAGTTGGAGATTAACGTAGCAGGTTAGGAGAATTAACGTAGCAGGTTAGGAGAATTAACGTAGCAGGTTAGGAGAATTAACGTAGCAGGTTAGGAGAACTAACCCAGCAGGTTAGGAGAATTAACGTAGCAGGTTAGGAAAACTTACCCAGCAGGTTAGGAAAATTAACGTAGCAGGTTAGGAGAACTAACGTAGCAGGTTAGGAGAACTAACGTAGCAGGTTAGGAGAATTAACGTAGCAGGTTAGGAGAATTAACGTAGCAGGTTAGGAAAACTTACACCGCAGGTTAGGAGAATTTACACAGCAGGTTAGGAGAATTAACGTAGCAGGTTAGGCGAATTAACGTAGCAGGTTAGGAGAACTAACGTAGCAGGTTAGGAGAATTAACGTAGCAGGTTAGGAGAATTAACGTAGCAGGTTAGGAGAATTAACGTAGCAGGTTAGGAGAATTAACGTAGCAGGTTAGGAGAATTAACGTAGCAGGTTAGGAGAATTAACGTAGCAGGTTAGGAGAACTAACGTAGCAGGTTAGGATGATTAGGAAAATGGTTAGGTCAAGGGTCAGTTAAAATGCAAACATTTTCAACCTTTGATGTACATTTGACAAAAGCTGTATCCCATCTAGCCATGACCCTCTTACAGGTCTTGTCCTTTTTACCTGCGTTGTTTTATCTGCCTTCCTCTCTGCCAGGCCTCCAGCAGTGTCCGGTCCTCTCTGCCAGGCCTCCAGCAGTGTCCGGTCCTGTCTACCAGGCCTCCAGCAGTGTCCGGTCCTGTCTGCCAGGCCTCCAGCAGTGTCCGGTCCTCTCTGCCAGGCCTCCAGCAGTGTCCGGTCCTCTCTGCCAGGCCTCCAGCAGTGTCCGGTCCTCTCTGCCAGGCCTCCAGCAGTGTCCGGTCCTCTCTGCCAGGCCTCCAGCAGTGTCCGGTCCTCTCTGCCAGGCCTCCAGCAGTGTCCGGTCCTCTCTGCCAGGCCTCCAGCAGTGTCCTGCTACTAAACAGTCCTGTGTGTCTGCTACTATACAGTCCTGTGTGTCTGCTACTATACAGTCCTGTGTGCCTGCTACTATACAGTCCTGTGTGTCTGCTACTATACAGTCCTGTGTGTCTGCCACTATACAGTCCTGTGTGTCTGCTACTATACAGTCCTGTGTGCCTGCTACTATACAGTCCTGTGTGTCTGCTACTATACAGTCCTGTGTGTCTGCTACTATACAGTCCTGTGTGTCTGCTACTATACAGTCCTGTGTGTCTGCTACTATACAGTCCTGTGTGCCTGCCACTATACAGTCCTGTGTGTCTGCTACTATACAGTCCTGTGTGCGCTACTATACAGTCCTGTGTGTCTGCTACTATACAGTCCTGTGTGCCTGCCACTATACAGTCCTGTGTGTCTGCTACTATACAGTCCTGTGTGCTGCTACTATACAGTCTGTGTGTCTGCTACTATACAGTCCTGTGTGTCTGCTACTATACAGTCCGTGTGTCTGCTACTATACAGTCCTGTGTGCCTGCTTATACAGTCCTGTGTGCCTGCTACTATACAGTCCTGTGTGTCTGCTACTATACAGTCCTGTGTGTCTGCTACTATACAGTCCTGTGTGTCTGCTACTATACAGTCCTGTGTGTCTGCTACTATACAGTCCTGTGTGTCTGCTACTATACAGTCCTGTGTGTCTGCTACTATACAGTCCTGTGTGTCTGCTACTATACAGTCCTGTGTGTCTGCTACTATACAGTCCTGTGTGTCTGCCACTATACAGTCCTGTGTGTCTGCTACTATACAGTCCTGTGTGTCTGCTACTATACAGTCCTGTGTGTCTGCTACTATACAGTCCTGTGTGTCTGCTACTATACAGTCCTGTGTGTCTGCTACTATACAGTCCCGTGTGGTCTGCTACTATACAGTCCTGTGTGTCTGTCTGCTACTATACAGTCCTGTGTGTCTGCTACTATACAGTCCTGTGTGTCTGCTACTATACAGTCCTGTGTGTCTGCTACTATACAGTCCTGTGTGTCTGCTACTATACAGTCCTGTGTGTCTGCCACTATACAGTCCTGTGTGTCTGCCACTATACAGTCCTGTGTGTCTGCCACTATACAGTCCTGTGTGTCTGCTACTATACAGTCCTGTGTGTCTGCTATATACAGTCCTGGTGTCTGCTACTATACAGTCCTGTGTGTCTGCTACTATACAGTCCTGTGTGTCTGCTACTATACAGTCCTGTGTGTCTGCTACTATACAGTCCTGTGTGTCTGCCACTATACAGTCATGTGTGTCTGCTACTATACAGTCCTGTGTGTCTGCTACTATACAGTCCTGTGTGTCTGCTACTATACAGTCCTGTGTGTCTGCTACTATACAGTCCTGTGTGTCTGCTACTATACAGTCCTGTGTTCTGCTACTATACAGTCCTGTGTGTCTGCTACTATACAGTCCTGTGTGCCTGCTACTATACAGTCCTGTGTGCCTGCTACTATACAGTCCTGTGTGTCTGCTACTATACAGTCCTGTGTGTCTGCTACTATACAGTCCTGTGTGTCTGCTACTATACAGTCCTGTGTGTCTGCTACTATACAGTCTGTGTGTCTGCACTATACAGTCCTGTGTGTCTGCTACTATACAGTCCTGTGTGTCTGCTACTATACAGTCCTGTGTGTTCTGCTATACAGTTCTGTGTGTCTGTCTACTATACAGTCCTGTGTTTCTGCTACTATACAGTCCTGTGTGTCTGCTACTATACAGTCCTGTGTGTCTGCTACTATACAGTCCTGTGTGTCTGCTACTATACAGTCCTGTGTGTCTGCTACTATACCGTCCTGTGTGTCTGCTACTATATAGTCCTGTGTGTCTGCTACTATACAGTCCTGTGTGTCTGCTACTATACAGTCCTGTGTGTCTGCTACTATACCGTCCTGTGTGTCTGCTACTATACAGTCCTGTGTGTCTGCTACTATACAGTCCTGTGTGTCTGCCTGCTACTATACAGTCCTGTGTGTCTGCTACTATACAGTCCTGTACTATACAGTCCTGTGTGTCTGCTACTATACAGTCCTGTGTGCCTGCTACTATACAGTCCTGTGTGCCTGCTACTATACAGTCCTGTGTGTCTGCTACTATACAGTCCTGTGTGTCTGTACTATACAGTCCTGTGTGTCTGCTACTATACAGTCCTGTGTGTCTGCTACTATACAGTCCTGTGTGTCTGCTTACTATACAGTCCTGTGTGTCTGCTACTATACAGTCCTGTGTGTCTGCTACTATACAGTCCTGTGTGTCTGCTACTATACAGTCCTGTGTGTCTGCCACTATACAGTCCTGTGTGTCCTGCTACTATACAGTCCTGTGTGTCTGCTACTATACAGTCCTGTGTGTCTGCTACTATACAGTCCTGTGTGTCTGCTACTATACAGTCCTGTGTGTCTGCTACTATACAGTCCTGTGTGTCTGCTACTATACAGTCCTGTGTGTCTGCCTGCTACTATACAGTCCTGTGTGTCTGCTACTATACAGTCCTGTGTGTTCTGCTACTATACAGTCCTGTGTGTCTGCTACTATACAGTCCTGTGTGTCTGCTACTATACAGTCCTGTGTGTCTGCTACTATACAGTCCTGTGTGTCTGTACTATACAGTCCTGTGTGTCTGCTACTATACAGTCCGTGTGTCTGCTACTATACAGTCCTGTGTGTCTGTCTGCTACTATACAGTCCTGTGTGTTGCTACTATACAGTCCTGTGTGTCTGCTACTATACAGTCCTGTGTGTCGCTACTATACAGTCCTGTGTGTCTGCTACTATACAGTCCTGTGTGTCTGCTACTATACAGTCCTGTGTGTCTGCACTATACAGTCCTGTGTTCTGCCACTATACAGTCCTGTGTGTCTGCCACTATACAGTCCTGTGTTGTCTGCCTACTATACAGTCCTGTGTGTCTGCTACTATACAGTCCTGTGTGTCTGCTACTATACAGTCCTGTGTGTCTGCTACTATACAGTCCTGTGTGTCTGCTACTATACAGTCCTGTGTGTCTGCTACTATACAGTCCTGTGTGTCTGCCTCTATACAGTCCTGTGTGTCTGCTACTATACAGGTCCTGTGTGTCTGCTACTATACAGTCCTGTGTGTCTGCTACTATACAGTCCTGTGTGTCTGCTACTATACAGTCCTGTGTGTCTGCTACTATACAGTCCTGTGTGTCTGCTACTATACAGTCCTGTGTGTCTGCTACTATACAGTCCTGTCTGCCTGCTACTATACAGTCCTGTGTGCCTGCTACTATACAGTCCTGTGTGTCCTGCTACTATACAGTCCTGTGTGTCTGCTACTATACAGTCCTGTGTGTCTGCTACTATACAGTCCTGTGTGTCTGCCACTATACAGTCCTGTGTGTCTGCTACTATACAGTCCTGTGTGTCTGCTACTATACCAGTCCCTGTGTGTCTGCTACTATACAGTTCTGTGTGTCTGCTACTATACAGTCCTGTGTGTCTGCTACTATACAGTCCTGTGTGTCTGCTACTATACAGTCCTGTGTGTCTGCTACTATACAGTCCTGTGTGTCTGCTACTATACAGTCCTGTGTGTCTGCTACTATACCGTCCTGTGTGTCTGCTACTATATAGTCCTGTGTGTCTGCTACTATACAGTCCTGTGTGTCTGCTACTATACAGTCCTGTGTGCCTGCTACTATACAGTCCTGTGTGTCTGCTACTATACAGTCCTGTGTGTCTGCCTGCTACTATACAGTCCTGTGTGTCTGCTACTATACAGTCCTGTGTGTCTGCTACTATAGTCCTGTGTGTCTGCTACTATACAGTCCTGTGTGTCTGCTACTATACAGTCCTGTGTGTCTGCTACTATACAGTCCTGTGTGTCCCTGCTACTATACAGTCCTGTGTGTCTGCTACTATACAGTCCTGTGTGCCTGCCTACTATACAGTCCTGTGTGTCTGCTACTATATAGTCCTGTGTGTCTGCTACTATACAGTCCTGTGTGTCTGCTACTATATAGTCCTGTGTGTCTGCTACTATACAGTCCTGTGTGTCTGCTACTATACAGTCCTGTGTGTCCTGCCTACTATACAGTCCTGTGTGCCTGCTACTATACAGTCCTGTGTGTCTGCTACTATACAGTCCTGTGTGTCTGCTACTATATAGTCCTGTGTGTCTGCTACTATACAGTCCTGTGTGTCTGCTACTATACAGTCCTGTCTGTCTGTACTATACAGTCCTGTGTGTCTGCTACTATACAGTCCTGTGTGTCTGGTACTATACAGTCCTGTGTGTCTGCTACTATACAGTCCTGTGTGTCTGCTACTATACAGTCCTGTGTGTCTGCTACTATACAGTCCTGTGTGCCTGATACTATACAGTCCTGTGTGTCTGTTACTATACAGTCCTGTGTGTCTGCTACTATACAGTCCTGTGTGTCCTGCTACTATACAGTCCTGTGTGTCTGCTACTATACAGTCCTGTGTGTCTGCTACTATACAGTCCTGTGTGTCTGCTACTATACAGTCCTGTGTGCCTGCTGCTACTATACAGTCCTGTGTGCCGCTACTATACAGTCCTGTGTGTCCTGCACTATACCGTCCTGTTGTCTGCTACTATTAGTCCTGTGTGTCTGCTACTATACAGTCCTGTGTGTCTGCTACTATACAGTCCTGTGTGTCTGCTGCTACTATACAGTCCTGTGTGTCTGCTACTATACAGTCCTGTGTGTCTGCTACTATATAGTCCTGGTGTGTTCCTGCTACTATACAGTCCTGTGTGGTCTGCTACTATACAGTCCTGTGTGTCTGCCTGCTACTATACAAGTCCTGTGTGTCTTGCTACTATACAGTCCTGTGTGTCTGCTACTATACAGTCCTGTGTGTCTGCTACTATACAGTCCTGTGTGTCTGCTACTTATACAGTTCCTGTGTGTTGCTACTATACAGTCCTGTGTGTCTGCCACATACAGTCCTGTGTGCAAAGGTGTCTGCCACTATACAGTCCTGTGTGTCTGCTACTATACAGTCCTGTGTGTCTGCTACTATACAGTCCTGTGTGTCTGCTACTATACAGTCCTGACTGTGTCTGCTACTATACAGTCCTGTGTGTCTGCTAACTATACAGTCCTGTGTGTCTGCTACTATATAGTCCTGTGTGTCTGCCACTATACAGTCCTGTGTGTCTGCTACTATACAGTCCTGTGTGTCTGCTACTATACAGTCCTGTGTGTCTGCTACTATACAGTCCTGTGTGCTGCCTACTAGCATCAGTCCTGTGTGTCTGTACATATACAGTCCTGTGTGTCTGCTACTATACAGCTCTGTGTGGTCTGCTACTATACAGTCCGTGTGTGCTGCTACTATACAGTCCTGTGTGCCTGCTACTATACAGTCCTGTGTGCCTGCTACTATACAGTCCTGTGTGTCTGCTACTATACAGTCCTGTGTGTCTGCTACTATACAGTCCTGTGTGTCTGCTACTATACAGTCCTGTGTGTCTGCTACTATACAGTCCTGTGTGTCTGCTACTATACAGTCCTGTGTGTCTGCTACTATACAGTCCTGTGTGTCTGCTACTATACAGTTCTGTGTGTCTGCTACTATACAGTCCTGTGTGTCTGTTACTATACAGTCCTGTGTGTCTGCTACTATACAGTCCTGTGTGTCTGCTACTATACAGTCCTGTGTGTCTGCTACTATACAGTCCTGTGTGTCTGCTACTATACCGTCCTGTGTGTCTGCTACTATATAGTCCTGTGTGTCTGCTACTATACAGTCCTGTGTGTCTGCTACTATACAGTCCTGTGTGCCTGCTACTATACAGTCCTGTGTGTCTGCTACTATACAGTCCTGTGTGTCCTGCTACTATACAGTCCTGTGTGTCTGCTACTATACAGTCCTGTGTGTCTGCTACTATATAGTCCTGTGTGTCTGCTACTATACAGTCCTGTGTGTCTGCTACTATACAGTCCTGTGTGTCTGCCTGCTACTATACAGTCCTGTGTGTCTGCCTGCTACTATACAGTCCTGTGTGCCTGCCACTATACAGTCCTGTGTGTCTGCTACTATATAGTCCTGTGTGTCTGCTACTATACAGTCCTGTGTGTCTGCTACTATATAGTCCTGTGTGTCTGCTACTATACAGTCCTGTGTGTCTGCTACTATACAGTCCTGTGTGTCTGCCACTATACAGTCCTGTGTGCCTGCTACTATACAGTCCTGTGTGTCTGCTACTATACAGTCCTGTGTGTCTGCTACTATATAGTCCTGTGTGTCTGCTACTATACAGTCCTGTGTGTCTGCTACTATACAGTCCTGTCTGCTGCTATACAGTCCTGTGTGTCTGCTACTATACAGTCCTGTGTGTCTGTTACTATACAGTCCTGTGTGTCTGCTACTATACAGTCCTGTGTGTCTGCTACTATACAGTCCTGTGTGTCTGCTACTATACAGTCCTGTGTGCCTGATACTATACAGTCCTGTGTGTCTGTTACTATACAGTCCTGTGTGTCTGCTACTATACAGTCCTGTGTGTCTGCTACTATACAGTCCTGTGTGTCTGCTACTATACAGTCCTGTGTGTCTGCTACTATACAGTCCTGTGTGTCTGCTACTATACAGTCATGTGTGCCTGCCTGCTACTATACAGTCCTGTGTGCCTGCTACTATACAGTCCTGTGTGCCTGCTACTATACCGTCCTGTGTGTCTGCTACTATATAGTCCTGTGTGTCTGCTACTATACAGTCCTGTGTGTCTGCTACTATACAGTCCTGTGTGTCTGCCTGCTACTATACAGTCCTGTGTGTCTGCTACTATACAGTCCTGTGTGTCTGCTACTATATAGTCCTGTGTGTCTGCTACTATACAGTCCTGTGTGTCTGCTACTATACAGTCCTGTGTGTCTGCCTGCTACTATACAGTCCTGTGTGTCTGCTACTATACAGTCCTGTGTGCCTGCCACTATACAGTCCTGTGTGTCTGCTACTATATAGTCCTGTGTGTCTGCTACTATACAGTCCTGTGTGTCTGCTACTATATAGTCCTGTGTGTCTGCTACTATACAGTCCTGTGTGTCTGCTACTATACAGTCCTGTGTGCCTGCTACTATACAGTCCTGTGTGTCTGCTACTATACAGTCCTGTGTGTCTGCTACTATACAGTCCTGTGTGCCTGCCACTATACAGTCCTGTGTGTCTGCTACTATATAGTCCTGTGTGTCTGCTACTATACAGTCCTGTGTGTCTGCTACTATATAGTCCTGTGTGTCTGCTACTATACAGTCCTGTGTGTCTGCTACTATACAGTCCTGTGTGTCTGCCACTATACAGTCCTGTGTGCCTGCTACTATACAGTCCTGTGTGTCTGCTACTATACAGTCCTGTGTGTCTGCTACTATATAGTCCTGTGTGTCTGCTACTATACAGTCCTGTGTGTCTGCTACTATACAGTCCTGTCTGCTGCTATACAGTCCTGTGTGTCTGCTACTATACAGTCCTGTGTGTCTGTTACTATACAGTCCTGTGTGTCTGCTACTATACAGTCCTGTGTGTCTGCTACTATACAGTCCTGTGTGTCTGCTACTATACAGTCCTGTGTGCCTGATACTATACAGTCCTGTGTGTCTGTTACTATACAGTCCTGTGTGTCTGCTACTATACAGTCCTGTGTGTCTGCTACTATACAGTCCTGTGTGTCTGCTACTATACAGTCCTGTGTGTCTGCTACTATACAGTCCTGTGTGTCTGCTACTATACAGTCATGTGTGTCTGCTACTATACAGTCCTGTGTGTCTGCTACTATACAGTCCTGTGTGTCTGCTACTATACAGTCCTGTGTGTCTGCCACTATACAGTCCTGTGTGTCTGCTACTATACAGTCCTGTGTGTCTGCTACTATACAGTCCTGTGTGTCTGCTACTATACAGTCCTGTGTGCCTGCTACTATACAGTCCTGTGTGTCTGCTACTATACAGTCCTGTGTGTCTGCTACTATACAGTCCTGTGTGTCTGCTACTATACAGTCCTGTGTGTCTGCCTGCTACTATACAGTCCTGTGTGTCTGCTACTATACAGTCCTGTGTGTCTGCTACTATACAGTCCTGTGTGTCTGCTACTATACAGTCCTGTGTGTCTGCTACTATACAGTCCTGTGTGTCTGCTACTATACAGTCCTGTGTGTCTGCTACTATACAGTCCTGTGTGTCTGCTACTATACAGTCCTGTGTGTCTGCTACTATACAGTCCTTTGTGCCTGCCACTATACAGTCCTGTGTGCTACTATACAGTCCTGTGTGTCTGCTACTATACAGTCCTGTGTGTCTGCTACTATACAGTCCTGTGTGTCTGCTACTATACAGTCCTGTGTGTCTGCTACTATACAGTCCTGTGTGTCTGCCTGCTACTATACAGTCCTGTGTGTCTGCTACTATACAGTCCTGTGTGTCTGCTACTATACAGTCCTGTGTGTCTGCCTGCTACTATACAGTCCTGTGTGTCTGCTACTATACAGTCCTGTGTGTCTGCTACTATACAGTCCTGTGTGTCTGCTACTATACAGTCCTGTGTGTCTGCCTGCTACTATACAGTCCTGTGTGTCTGCTACTATACAGTCCTGTGTGTCTGCTACTATACAGTCCTTTGTGCCTGCCACTATACAGTCCTGTGTGCTACTATACAGTCCTGTGTGTCTGCTACTATACAGTCCTGTGTGTCTGCTACTATACAGTCCTGTGTGTCTGCTACTATACAGTCCTGTGTGTCTGCTACTATACAGTCCTGTGTGTCTGCCTGCTACTATACAGTCCTGTGTGTCTGCTACTATACAGTCCTGTGTGTCTGCTACTATACAGTCCTGTGTGTCTGCTACTATACAGTCCTGTGTGTCTGCTACTATACAGTCCTGTGTGTCTGCCTGCTACTATACAGTCCTGTGTGTCTGCTACTATACAGTCCTGTGTGTCTGCTACTATACAGTCCTGTGTGCCTGCTACTATACAGTCCTGTGTGTCTGCTACTATACAGTCCTGTGTGTCTGCTACTATACAGTCCTGTGTGTCTGCTACTATACAGTCCTGTGTCTGCTACTACAGTCCTGTGTTCTGCTACTATACAGTCCTGTGTGTCTGCTACTATACAGTCCTGTGTGCCTGCTACTATACAGTCCTGTGTGCCTGCTACTATACAGTCCTGTGTGTCTGCTACTATACAGTCCTGTGTGTCTGCTACTATACAGTCCTGTGTGTCTGCTACTATACAGTCCTGTGTGCCTGCTACTATACAGTCCTGTGTGTCTGCTACTATACAGTCCTGTGTGTCTGCTACTATACAGTCCTGTGTGTCTGCTACTATACAGTCCTGTGTGTACCTGCCACTATACAGTCCTGTGTGTCTGCTACTATACAGTCCTGTGTGTCTGTTACTATACAGTCCTGTGTGTCTGCTACTATACAGTCCTGTGTGTCTGCTACTATACAGTCCTGTGTGTCTGTTACTATACAGTCCTGTGTGTCTGCCACTATACAGTCCTGTGTGTCTGCCACTATACAGTCCTGTGTGTCTGCCACTATATAGTCCTGTGTGTCTGTTACTATACAGTCCTGTGTGTCTGCCACTATACAGTCCTGTGTGTCTGCCACTATACAGTCCTGTGTGTCTGCCTGCTACTATACAGTCCTGTGTGTCTGCTACTATACAGTCCTGTGTGTCTGCTACTATACAGTCCTGTGTGTCTGCTACTATACAGTCCTGTGTGTCTGCTACTATACAGTCCTGTGTGTCTGCTACTATACAGTCCTGTGTGTCTGCCACTATACAGTCCTGTGTGTCTGCCACTATATAGTCCTGTGTGTCTGCTACTATACAGTCCTGTGTGTCTGCCTGCTACTATACAGTCCTGTGTGTCTGCTACTATACAGTCATGTGTGTCTGCTACTATACAGTCCTGTGTGTCTGCTACTATACAGTCCTGTGTGTCTGCTACTATACAGTCCTGTGTGTCTGCCTGCTACTATACAGTCCTGTGTACCTGCTACTATACAGTCCTGTGTGTCTGCTACTATACAGTCCTGTGTGTCTGCTACTATACAGTCCTGTGTGTCTGCCACTATATAGTCCTGTGTGTCTGCTACTATACAGTCCTGTGTGTCTGCCTGCTACTATACAGTCCTGTGTGTCTGCTACTATACAGTCATGTGTGTCTGCTACTATACAGTCCTGTGTGTCTGCTACTATACAGTCCTGTGTGTCTGCTACTATACAGTCCTGTGTGTCTGCCTGCTACTATACAGTCCTGTGTACCTGCTACTATACAGTCCTGTGTACCTGCTACTATACAGTCCTGTGTGTCTGCTACTATACAGTCCTGTGTGTCTGCTACTATACAGTCCTGTGTGTCTGCCTGCTACTATACAGTCCTGTGTACCTGCTACTATACAGTCCTGTGTGTCTGCTACTATACAGTCCTGTGTGTCTGCTACTATACAGTCCTGTGTGTCTGCTACTATACAGTCCTGTGTGTCTGCTACTATATAGTCCTGTGTGTCTGCTACTATACAGTCCTGTGTGTCTGCTACTATACAGTCCTGTGTGTCTGCTACTATACAGTCCTGTGTGTCTGCCTGCTACTATACAGTCCTGTGTGTCTGCCTGCTACTATACAGTCCTGTGTGTCTGCCTGCTACTATACAGTCCTGTGTGTCTGCCTGCTACTATACAGTCCTGTGTGTCTGCTACTATACAGTCCTGTGTGTCTGCTACTATACAGTCCTGTGTGCCTGCCTGCTACTATACAGTCCTGTGTGCCTGCCTGCTACTATACAGTCCTGTGTGTCTGCCACTATACAGTCCTGTGTGTCTGCTACTATACAGTCCTGTGTGTCTGCTACTATACAGTCCTGTGTGCCTGCCTGCTACTATACAGTCCTGTGTGTCTGCCACTATACAGTCCTGTGTGTCTGCCACTATACAGTCCTGTGTGTCTGCTACTATACAGTCCTGTGTGTCTGCTACTATACAGTCCTGTGTGCCTGCTACTATACAGTCCTGTGTGTCTGCTACTATACAGTCCTGTGTGTCTGCCACTATACAGTCCTGTGTGTCTGCTACTATACAGTCCTGTGTGCCTGCTACTATACAGTCCTGTGTGTCTGCTACTATACAGTCCTGTGTGTCTGCTACTATACAGTCCTGTGTGTCTGCTACTATACAGTCCTGTGTGTCTGCTACTATACAGTCCTGTGTGCCTGCCACTATACAGTCCTGTGTGTCTGCTACTATACAGTCCTGTGTGCCTGCTACTATACAGTCCTGTGTGTCTGCTACTATACAGTCCTGTGTGCCTGCCACTATACAGTCCTGTGTGTCTGCTACTATACAGTCCTGTGTGCCTGCTACTATACAGTCCTGTGTGTCTGCTACTATACAGTCCTGTGTGTCTGCTACTATACAGTCCTGTGTGTCTGCTACTATACAGTCCTGTGTGCCTGCTACTATACAGTCCTGTGTGCCTGCTACTATACAGTCCTGTGTGTCTGCTACTATACAGTCCTGTGTGTCTGCTACTATACAGTCCTGTGTGTCTGCTACTATACAGTCCTGTGTGTCTGCTACTATACAGTCCTGTGTGTCTGCTACTATACAGTCCTGTGTGTCTGCTACTATACAGTCCTGTGTGTCTGCTACTATACAGTCCTGTGTGTCTGCTACTATACAGTCCTGTGTGTCTGCCACTATACAGTCCTGTGTGTCTGCTACTATACAGTCCTGTGTGTCTGCTACTATACAGTCCTGTGTGTCTGCTACTATACAGTCCTGTGTGTCTGCTACTATACAGTCCTGTGTGTCTGCTACTATACAGTCCCGTGTGTCTGCTACTATACAGTCCTGTGTGTCTGTCTGCTACTATACAGTCCTGTGTGTCTGCTACTATACAGTCCTGTGTGTCTGCTACTATACAGTCCTGTGTGTCTGCTACTATACAGTCCTGTGTGTCTGCTACTATACAGTCCTGTGTGTCTGCCACTATACAGTCCTGTGTGTCTGCCACTATACAGTCCTGTGTGTCTGCCACTATACAGTCCTGTGTGTCTGCTACTATACAGTCCTGTGTGTCTGCTACTATACAGTCCTGTGTGTCTGCTACTATACAGTCCTGTGTGTCTGCTACTATACAGTCCTGTGTGTCTGCTACTATACAGTCCTGTGTGTCTGCTACTATACAGTCCTGTGTGTCTGCCACTATACAGTCCTGTGTGTCTGCTACTATACAGTCCTGTGTGTCTGCTACTATACAGTCCTGTGTGTCTGCTACTATACAGTCCTGTGTGTCTGCTACTATACAGTCCTGTGTGTCTGCTACTATACAGTCCTGTGTGTCTGCTACTATACAGTCCTGTGTGTCTGCTACTATACAGTCCTGTGTGTCTGCTACTATACAGTCCTGTGTGTCTGCCTGCTACTATACAGTCCTGTGTGTCTGCTACTATACAGTCCTGTGTGTCTGCTACTATACAGTCCTGTGTGCCTGCTACTATACAGTCCTGTGTGCCTGCTACTATACAGTCCTGTGTGTCTGCTACTATACAGTCCTGTGTGTCTGCTACTATACAGTCCTGTGTGTCTGCTACTATACAGTCCTGTGTGTCTGCTACTATACAGTCCTGTGTGTCTGCCACTATACAGTCCTGTGTGTCTGCTACTATACAGTCCTGTGTGTCTGCTACTATACAGTCCTGTGTGTCTGCTACTATACAGTCCTGTGTGTCTGCTACTATACAGTCCTGTGTGTCTGCTACTATACAGTCCTGTGTGTCTGCTACTATACAGTCCTGTGTGTCTGCTACTATACAGTCCTGTGTGTCTGCTACTATACAGTCCTGTGTGTCTGCTACTATACAGTCCTGTGTGTCTGCTACTATACAGTCCTGTGTGTCTGCTACTATACAGTCCTGTGTGTCTGCTACTATACAGTCCTGTGTGCCTGCCACTATACAGTCCTGTGTGTCTGCTACTATACAGTCCTGTGTGTCTGCTACTATACAGTCCTGTGTGCCTGCCACTATGCCACAGCAGAATAAATTAGACATGTGTGACAATATGGCTGGGTAGGTGGGTACGAGTTATGCAGCAACATCCCCGTGATTGACGCAGTGTTCCCCACGTACCGTCAAACTCCTCTGCTCAGCTGCTTCCTGTGTGAACTGTCACAATCAGGAAGTATTTATAGCAGGCAGGCACACGGTGTACAGTACGTCTCTCTCCGGGGGTTAAACACAACCCCAGAGGCTTTGCTTTCAGCAGCACAACAAGCTGTTTGAGTGACTAACATTAGGTTGAGAACTAAATCAACAGCTTCCCGTTCAAGCTGACTGTATTACTGTAGGAAGGGAAGGGTTTTGTCACTGGGAATCGACTTGTTCCTTTTGGGGGCCTTGCCATGTTACCGTAACACGCTCTAAAACACTGTCACCAAAAGCACCTGGTGACAAATGGTGACATTTAAATTTAAAAAAGTCGTTATAAATACATTTGATTGGATAAATCTTTACTTTTATTACAATTTTTTTTCCACCTCCCAAAAAAAACGTCGGTCAATACTGAAGCTACTTTTTCAAAACTCTTCACACAGTCTGCATTACCAGCATGCATCAGAGGGCCAAACCACTTCACACAGTCTGCATTACCAGCATGCATCAGAGGGCCAAAACACTTCACACAGTCTGCATTACCAGCATGCATCAGAGGGCCAAACCACTTCACACAGTCTGCATTACCAGCATGCATCAGAGGGCCAAACCACTTCACACAGTCTGCATTACCAGCATGCATCAGAGGGCCAAACCGCTTCACACAGTCTGCATTACCAGCATGCATCAGAGGGCCAAAACGCTTCACACAGTCTGCATTACCAGCATGCATCAGAGGGCCAAACCGCTTCACACAGTCTGCATTACCAGCATGCATCAGAGGGCCAAACCGCTTCACACAGTCTGCATTACCAGCATGCATCAGAGGGCCAAACCGCTTCACACAGTCTGCATTACCAGCATGCATCAGAGGGCCAAACCGTTCATCTCACCACCAAACCACCAAAACACTTCATACATGTCTCAAAATAAGCTCGTTGGACCAAAACACTGGCAACAGTTGTCACTCAGAAAACATAACATTGTCTCTCGTAACACACCGACCTGAAAAACACTGGCAACAGTTGTCACTCAGAAAACATAACATTGTCTCTCGTAACACACCGACCTGAAAAACACTGGCAACAGTTGTCACTCAGAAAACATAACATTGTCTCTCGTAACACACCGACCTGAAAAACACTGACAACAGTTGTCACTCAGAAAACATAACATTGTCTCTCGTAACACACCGACCTGAAAAACACTGGCAACAGTTGTCACTCAGAAAACATAGCATTGTCTCTCGTAACACACCGACCTGAAAAACACTGGCAACAGTTGTCACTCAGAAAACATAACATTGTCTCTCGTAACACACCGACCTGAAAAACACTGACAACAGTTGTCACTCAGAAAACATAACATTGTCTCTCGTAACACACCGACCTGAAAAACACTGGCAACAGTTGTCACTCAGAAAACATAACATTGTCTCTCGTAACACACCGACCTGACAAACACTGACAACAGCGAGCATTACATAAATGATGATCTTTTCTCTTTGTAGTTTGAATGATTTTTCACATAAATCAGTATTTCATTATATATATTGTTTGTCCTTCATGTTCAAATACTTTAATGTTACCCCTTCCTTGTGTTTCTTTGTAATAAATAACACAAACAAATATATATATTTATTTAAAAAAGTATTTCATTATAGAATAAGAATAACACATTTTAACTCTATTGACTGTGTCACGAATCCCGCCGAAGATGGTGCCTCTTCCTGTTCGGGCGGCGCACGGCGGTCTACTAGCTGCCACCGATCCACTTTTCTGTTTCATTTAGTTGTGTCTGTGTCCACCGCTCTTGGTCTTCCTCTCCGTTGTCCTCCATGTATTCTCCCTCTCCCTGCCACTCTTCTCTCCCCACCAACCTGTCTTCCTTGATCCATGTTTCCAAACTAAATCATTTCCTCTTTTTTGTCTGTTTGGTAACGAGATTAAAAACATGACTTTCAGCTGAAATTGCAATCGGCTGTGTTTGGAATTATTAAATGTTCTGCTGAGATTTTCCCTATGTTTCCATCTGGTAACTGCAGAAATGTACAACATTTTGCCATCATTCTGTTTCAAATGTGTTTTTTTAACAGTTTTGGAAACAGTGTGTTTATCATTTGAAAACATCTGCTGCAGATATATAGTTTAGCAGGAGTGTGAATGAGACAAGAGTTGATGGATTTCAGAGAATGTGGTCATTGAATGTATTTTTGTGTGAAAAACGATTCACAGTTTGGTCCACACTTCTGTTTCGCTGACTGTGTGAAGAGTTTTGACCGACGCGACTTCAGTTTTGACCGACGCGACTTCAGTTTGGACCAACGTGACTTCAGTTTGGACCAACGTGACTTCAGTTTGGACCAACGTGACTTCAGTTTTGACCAACGTGACTTCAGTTTTGACCAACGTGACTTCAGTTTTGACCAACGCGACTTCAGTTTTGACCAACGCGACTTCTGTTTTGACCAATGCGACTTCTGTTTTGACCAACGGGACTTCTGTTTTGACCAACGGGACTTCAGTTTTGACCAACGCGACTTCAGTTTTGACCAACGTGACTTCAGTTTTGACCAACGCGACTTCTGTTTTGACCAATGCGACTTCTGTTTTGACCAACGGGACTTCAGTTTTGACCAACGCGACTTCAGTTTTGACCAACGTGACTTCAGTTTTGACCAATGTGACTTCAGTTTTGACCAACGTGACTTCAGTTATGACCAACGTGACTTCAGTTTTGACCAACGTGACTTCAGTTTTGACCAACGCGACTTCAGTTTTGACCAACGCGACTTCAGTTTGGACCAACGTGACTTCAGTTTGGACCAACGTGACTTCAGTTTGGACCAACGTGACTTCAGTTTGGACCAACGTGACTTCAGTTTTGACCAACGTGACTTCAGTTTTGACCAACGTGACTTCAGTTTTGACCAACGTGACTTCAGTTTTGACCAACGCGACTTCAGTTTTCACCAATGTGCATGTTAGAAATTGGGGGGAAAAAATGGTAATTGATAAATGTGTTAATTTGTTGAAGGCTGCAGTGTACTATACTCCATCACCTCCCATGAAGAGACTTCACATAACAACAAGAGCACAGTGTCTGTTGTTAGAGACTGGCTGTGTTGCGTATCAGTCACCATGGGGGGCTGGTGGAAGAGCAGACAAAGGAGGATTGTTACATTACAGTCATTTAGACTGAAGCTCTTATCCAGAGCAACGTACTGTAAGTAGTGAGTCCATACATGTTTCTCACTGGTCCCCCGTGGGAATTGAACCCACAACCCTGGCATTGTGACAAGTGGCATGCTCCACACACTGATCCACACAGGACCAATATACAACACAATACAATGTCAAGCTAGCACGAAGATACATCACAATGCCTGCACCAGTACAGACCTCCCCCCCAATAGACAATAGACACTGGATTGTTACATTGCATACAATACAATGCTATATAATGTCACTCTTTTCACTTAAAGATACATCACAATGCCTGCAGATCCCCCCCCCAAGACCAACTGTAAATTATTGATTTTGACGGTGAGGCTTTCGGACAAAACAATGAGACTTTTCCATCTGATCTGTCATCAATAAGTCATGTGATTAAATAGTTCATATCTGTGCGTGGCAACTTCAGCTGACGATGAAGAGGCTGTAGTTCATTTATATTTCAACACGGTAATTACTTTTAGAGTGTGTGTGTGTGATTGCGTTAGTGGGTGCAACTACTATTAGGTTAAAGTGCAGACTGTCAACTTTAATTTGAAGGTATTTTTCATCCAATAGCAGGTGAACTTCTTGAACATAGTCCCTCCCCCCATTTTAGGGGACCAAAAGTATAGGGAAAGTATTCAGACCCTTTGACTTTTTCTGCATTTTGTTACGTTTTATTATAAATATTATAAAATTGATTAAATAAATATAAAAATATCATCAATCTACACCGAATATATTCCCAATAATGACAAAGTGAAAACACATTTTTAGAAATGTTGCTAATTTATTCAAATAAAAAAACAGAAATACCTTATTTCTACCTTAAGTATTCAGATCCTTTGCTATGAGACTCGAAATTGAGCTCAGGTGCTTCCTGTTTCCATTGATCATCCTTGAGATGTTTCTACAACTTGATTGGAGTCCACCTGTGGTCAATTCAATTGATTGGACATGATTTGGAAAGGCACACACCTGTCTATATAAAGTCCCACAGTTGACAGAGCACGGTAGAGCAAAAACCAAGCCATGAGGTCGAAGGAATTGTCCGTAGAGCTCTGAGACAGGATTGTATCGAGGCACAGATCTGGGGGAGGGTACCAAAAAATGTCTGCAGCATCGTAGCTCCCCAAGAACACAGTGGCCTCCATCATTCTTAAACGGAAGAAGTTTGGAACCACCAAGACTCTTCCTAGAGCTGGCCTCCTGGCCAAACTGAGCAATCGTGGGGAAAAGGGCCTTGGTCAAGGAGGTGACCAAGAACCCGATGGTCACTCTGACAGAGCTCCAGAGTTCCTTTGTGGAGATGGGAGAACCTTCCAGAAGAAACAAGTTTCTCTGGTCTGATGAAACCAAAAATGAACTCTTTGGCCTGAATGCCAAGCGTCACGTCTGGAGGAAACCTGGCACCATCCCTACGGTGAAGCATGGCGCACACGGGCCAGGGTCAGTAACTGATATGAGACAGTTATTTCTGTATGGAGTCGGAGAATTCTAATTCAGATCTTGATTAACCAGAATATATTTGTTTCGAATTATGTTGGCATGCCTATCGTGATTATATGGTCTTGTTTTCAGATGGAGAACCGACTGGTCGTGGCAGGTTTTTACCAGAGCCGCCCTCCACAGGAAATCTCTAGCCAAAGAGAGAGTGGATATTCTGCTTTCCTCCACAGGAAATCTCTAGCCAAAGAGAGAGTGGATATTCTGCTTTCCTCCACAGGAAATCTCTAGCCAAAGAGAGAGTGGATATTCTGCTTTCCTCCATGATGGCCGAGTTCTGACTTTTTTATTTTTTTGGTTTTCTTGTTTTGTTGGCAGAGCAGTGACTGATTTGGGTCCTTGAAAAAAAAAAAGCAATATAATATTATAATTAACATTGTGTTTGTCACGTTCTGACCTTTTCTTCTTTTTGTTTTGTCTTTATTTAGTTTGGTCAGGGCGTGAGTTGGGGTGGGCAGTCTATGTTTGTGTTTCTATGATTTTCTATTTCTGTGTTTGGCCTGATATGGTTCTCAATCAGAGGCAGCTGTCTATTGTTGTCCCTGATTGAGAACCATATTTAGGTAGCCTTTTTCCACCTGTGTGGTGTGGGTGTTTGTTTTCCGTGTGAGTGTTTGTTGCCACACGGTACTGTTTCGGTTTCGTTCATGTTCACATTTATTGTTTTGTATTTCGTAGTGTTCAGTTTATGTTTTTAAAATAAACGTTATGGACACTTACCACGCTGCGCATTGGTCCTCCGATCCTTCAAACTCATCCTCCTCAGATGAGGATGAGGAGGACAGCCGTTACAGTGTTGTGAGAATTTCATGTTTCATTCATTCCGTTTGAAACGTTTCAAGTAAGCCACGTTTGAGTTATGTAAAGGAGTACAACTAGATGTGACGGGTTAAATCTATCTGGCTTTGTGGAGACTGGATTGTCTCACTTACATTTTACTCTCTCTCTCTGTCTCTCTCTCTGTCTCTCTCTGTCTCTCTCTCTGTCTCTCTCTATCTCTGTCTCTGTCTCTCTCTATCTCTGTCTCTGTCTCTCTCTCGCTGTCTCTGTCTCGCTGTCTCTGTCTCTGTCTCTGTCTCTCTCTCTGTCTCTCTCTCTCGTCCTTATGTTCTTCCTTCTGTCAACACAGACTGGCTCAAACGGATCGTACACAACAAACGACAAACGAAGTGCTGTTGGCATGACGAAGGAATATTAATGAAGATGTCAAGAAAATAAATGTATAATGGGACAATTTTTCCCCCCGAGGCCACCGACCAGAAATATTTGTTCAGTATTTTAGGGGATTCTATGCCTGCTGTCAGTGTCAATGTTGTCAACAGATCACTTTGTTTTTATAGACCTAGTACACACTATGTCTATGATTTGACATTTTCAATAAACTCAATTCTTTATTCATTTATAGAGACTATGGCATTTGTATTCAACCTCAAGTGGGAGATTGCATCGATCTTCTACACATCGGTTTTCGGGGAAGTTCCTGTGTACTTGAGGGACACATTGCACGCTCGACAGTCACACATCCTTCACCACTGCTCCTCCGTACCTTTCATGGTCTGTAAATGTGCAGACAGATAAGTAACTGTCAACTTTTATAAAGTTCATATTTCGTTAACTCCTATCCAAATATTGTTGACTCGTCCTATAATCGTATTTGTGGCCGACTCATGTATTGAAGAAAAACACTTCAAAAATGTGGATCTCAAACAGACCGTTACAAAAAAAAGAAGCTATTTCCTCATAGAATAGTATGTATCTCTGAGGAGGATGAGCTGGCCAATCAGCGGTCTAGAGGACTATGAGCTGGCCAATCAGCGGTCTAGAGGACTATGAGCTGGCTAATTAGCAAACTACTCCGGTGAATATTTTAAAGAAACGGTGTACGCCCACCACATTCTGTCATTGGGGGACCGCCCACCACATTCTGTCATTGGGGGACCGCCCACCACATTCTGTCATTGGGGGACCGCCCACCACATTCTGTCATTGGGGGACCCCCCACCACATTCTGTCATTGGGGGACCGCCCACCACATTCTGTCATTGGGGGACCGCCCACCACATTCTGTCATTGGGGGACCGCCCACCACATTCTGTCGTTGGGGGACCGCCCACACCATTCTGTCGTTGGGGGACCGCCCACACCATTCTGTCGTTGGAGGACCGCCCACACCATTCTGTCGTTGGGGGACCGCCCACATCATTCTGTCGTTGGGGGACCGCCCACATCATTCTGTCGTTGGAGGACCGCCCACGTCATTCTGTCGTTGGAGGACCGCCCACATCATTCTGTCGTTGGGGGACCGCCCACATCATTCTGTCGTTGGGGGACCGCCCACATCATTCTGTCGTTGGGGGACCGCCCACACCATTCTGTCGTTGGGGGACCGCCCACATCATTCTGTCGTTGGGGGACCGCCCACACCATTCTGTCGTTGGGGGACCGCCCACATCATTCTGTCGTTGGGGGACCGCCCACATCATTCTGTCGTTGGGGGACCGCCCACATCATTCTGTCGTTGGGGGACCGCCCACACCATTCTGTCGTTGGGGGACCGCCCACATCATTCTGTCGTTGGGGGACCGCCCACATCATTCTGTCGTTGGGGGACCGCCCACATCATTCTGTCGTTGGAGGACCGCCCACATCATTCTGTCGTTGGAGGACCGCCCACATCATTCTGTCGTTGGGGGACCGCCCACACCATTCTGTCGTTGGGGGACCGCCCACACCATTCTGTCGTTGGGGGACCGCCCACACCATTCTGTCGTTGGGGGACCGCCCACATCATTCTGTCGTTGGGGGACCGCCCACACCATTCTGTCGTTGGGGGACCGCCCACACCATTCTGTCGTTGGGGGACCGCCCACATCATTCTGTCGTTGGGGGACCGCCCACACCATTCTGTCGTTGGGGGACCGCCCACACCATTCTGTCGTTGGGGGACCGCCCACATCATTCTGTCGTTGGGGGACCGCCCACATCATTCTGTCGTTGGGGGACCGCCCACATCATTCTGTCGTTGGGGGACCGCCCACATCATTCTGTCGTTGGGGGACCGCCCACATCATTCTGTCGTTAGGGGACCGCCCACATCATTCTGTCGTTAGGGGACCGCCCACATCATTCTGTCGTTGGGGGACCGCCCACACCATTCTGTCGTTGGAGGACCGCCCACACCATTCTGTCATTGGGGGACCGCCCACACCATTCTGTCGTTGGGGGACCGCCCACACCATTCTGTCGTTGGGGGACCGCCCACACCATTCTGTCGTTGGGGGACCGCCCACATCATTCTGTCGTTGGGGGACCGCCCACATCATTCTGTCGTTAGGGGACCGCCCACATCATTCTGTCGTTGGGGGACCGCCCACACCATTCTGTCGTTGGGGGACCGCCCACACCATTCTGTCGTTGGGGGACCGCCCACATCATTCTGTCGTTGGGGGACCGCCCATACCATTCTGTCGTTGGGGGACCGCCCACATCATTCTGTCGTTGGGGGACCGCCCACACCATTCTGTCATTGGAGGACCGCCCACATCATTCTGTCGTTGGAGGACCGCCCACACCATTCTGTCATTGGAGGACCGCCCACATCATTCCAATACAAAACCAGCTTTTTAACAAAATTAAAAAATAAATTGGAAGGAAAATTATTAACCTCATATTGTATGAATTTATGAATCAATGAATGAATCAATGAAATGTTAGTTTCAAATCACCAATTTGCAACCCCTCCCTTATGGGATTAATTGACATATAAACAAACATTACAACAACTCTTGTAAGTAATTATAGGTCATATTTCATGCAAATCTGGAAACACCGGGCAGGTACTTTAAGTAAAGCTTGGGAGAGGCCTTGAAGATGAATTTGTCTAATCTTGAGTGAGTGAGTGAGTGAGTGTGTGGTGCGTGCGTGTGTACAATGCAGTGCACAGGAGCAAAACACAATCAGATTTATTTTTATTTTTTAAATACTATCTTCAATAATATTGTGCCCTGAACAAAAACATGAACGCAACAATTTCAAATATTTTACTGAGTTAAAGTTCATATCAGGAAATCATTCAACTTAAATAAATAATTTAGGCTCTAATCTATGGATTTCACATGACTGGAATACAGATATGCATCTGTTGGTCACAGATACCTTCAAATAGGTAGGGATGTGGATCAGAAAACCAGTCAGTATCTGGTGTGACCACCATTTTGCCTCATGCAGCGCAACACATCTCCTTCACATAGAGTTGATCAGGCTGTTGATGGTGGCCTGTGGAATGTTGTCCCACTGCTCTTCAATGGCTATGAAGTTGCTGGATATTGGTGGGAACTGGAACACGCTGTCGTACACGTCGATCCAGAGCATCCCAAACATGCTCAATAGGTGACATGTCTGGTGAGTATGCAGGCCATGGAAGAACTGGGACATTTTCAGCTTCCAGGAATTGTGTACAGATCCTTGTGACATGGGGCCGTGTATTATCATGCTGAAACATGAGGTGATGGTGGTGGATGAATGGCACGACAACGGGCCTCAGGATCTCATCACGGTATCTCTGTCTATTCAAATTGCCACAGATAAAATGTATTTGTGTTGGTTGTCCGTAGTTTATGCCTGCCCATACCACAACCCCACCGCCACCATGGGGCACTCTTCACCTGCTGAATCGTCTGAGACCAGACACCCGGACAGCTGATGAAACTGTGGACTATTTCTGTCTGTAATAAAGTGCTTTTGGCAGCCAATAATGCAGAATTACAGTATTATTCTACAACACTCACTGTAGGGCTGCATCCCAAATGGCAGAATTACAGTATTATCCTACAACACTCACTGTAGGGCTGCGTCCCAAATTACAGAATTACAGTATTATCCTACAACACTCACTGTAGGGCTGCGTCCCGATTGTCAGAATTACAGTATTATCCTACAACACTCACTGAAGGGCTGCGTCCCAAATGACAGCCAATTGCCTGTGGTGCACTATTTTTGACCAATCACCATAGAGTGGCCTTTTCCCTTCTAGAAATTACATTTACATTTTGATTCACGGCAATTTACTGTAAATAATTATTACAGTATTTTACTGTTAGTTTTGTAGTATAATACAGGGGGGGGGGAACTGTTGATGTGTATATGGGTGCCTACCAGTGTTAATGTGTTCAATACATGAATCTGCTCCAGTCAGTGGCCAGGTGTTCAATGGTTCTCATCGGATCAGTGGCCAGGTGTTCAATGGTTCTCATCAGATCAGTGGCCAGGTGTTCCCTGACTCTCATCATGACTCTCATCAGATCAGTGGCCAGGTGTTCCCTGACTCTCATCATGACTCTCATCAGATCAGTGGTCAGGTGTTCCATGACTCTCATCAGATCAGTGACCAGGTGTTCAATGACTCTCATCATGACTCTCATCAGATCAGTGGTCAGGTGTTCCATGACTCTCATCATGACTCTCATCAGATCAGTGGCCAGCTGTTCCATGACTCTCATCAGATCAGTGGCCAGGTGTTCCCTGACTCTCATCATGACTCTCATCAGATCAGTGGTCAGGTGTTCCATGACTCTCATCAGATCAGTGACCAGGTGTTCAATGACTCTCATCATGACTCTCATCAGATCAGTGGCCAGGTGTTCCATGACTCTCATCAGATCAGTGACCAGGTGTTCCATGACTCTCATCAGATCAGTGGTCAGGTGTTCCATGACTCTCATCAGATCAGTGACCAGGTGTTCCATGACTCTCATCAGATCAGTGGTCAGGTGTTCCATGACTCTCATCAGATCAGTGGCCAGGTGTTCAATGACTCTCATCATGACTCTCATCAGATCAGTGGCCAGGTGTTCAATGACTCTCATCAGATCAGTGGCCAGGTGTTCAATGACTCTCATCAGATCAGTGACCAGGTGTTCCATGACTCTCATCAGATCAGTGGCCAGTGTTCAATGACTCTCATCAGATCAGTGGTCAGGTGTTCCATGATCCTCATCAGATCAGTGGCCAGGTGTTCAATGACTCTCATCATGACTCTCATCAGATCAGTGGCCAGGTGTTCAATGACTCTCATCAAATCCCTGTATAAATGGCTCATGCTCTCACTGTCACTAATGTGTAATCGGATTATGAATGTGTGTCACGAAGTTGGCAACACAGATTAGCCCAAAAAAGTCAACACAAGGGACGGATTTGATTTTGCCGAGCTGCGGGGGCACCGGGTTTATTGTCTCGTGACGTGAAAAGGGGAAGAGCCCTTCTCACATGGGACAGTAATCTGTACCTCTCGGCCATGTTATCAACAAGGCAGCATGGCATAAAGTCCAGAAAACACACAACATCTCCATTACATCAAATATACGTTTTACATTTTCAAACTTGTTTTCATTGGGAAGACAGAAATCACTTTTGTATGTGAAAACACTGAATTCTACTCAACGCTCCACGTGCTCCTACATCACTTTTTTGTTTTGAGACGATTTCACCGTGGGGCTTTGAACGGGACTGTCACGCCCTGACCTTGGAGATCTTTTTTTATGTCTCTATTTTGGTTGGGTCAGGGCGTGAGTTTGGGTGGGCATTCTATGTCTGGTGTTCTATGTTGTTCTATGTTTTGTATTTCTATGTGTTTGGCCGGGGTGTGGTTCTCAATCAGAGGCAGCTGTCTATCGTTGTCTCTGATTGAGAATCATACTTAGGTAGCCTGTTCCCACCTGTGTTTGTGGGTAGTTGTTTTCTGTTTTGTGTGTTGGCACCTTGCAGAACTGTTCGTTTGTCGTTCTGTTGTTTTGTTTAAGTGTTTCGTATTTATTAAAAGTAATATGGACACTTACCACGCTGCACTTTGGTCCTCTTCTCCTTCTCCCGACGAACGGGGCGCCTGGCTCATAACCCGAGAGGCAGCATGGTTCCACAACGAAGAAAATCAACTTTAATCGTTACCAATGTAATGGACTGACTCTTTGTAAGGTTTGTTGATGAACACAGTAATCGCTCATCTTTATATCCCCCCCCCCCCCCCCCCACAACAACAACAAACAACTAAAACATCAGATAATCAGACAAACATCTGTAGTAAACATCCTTGCTGTTCTCAATCAAAACAGATTGATTTTAGTAGAATGTGTACGGACAGAATCCTGGTGGATGGAGACATTGACCAGCAAAACATGAGTCAGTCTGTCTTCAAAGACCTCAGTATGATGGTTCATAGAGTTCTGCCTGCATGAGAGTTGAGGATGATAATTGGTACTTAGAGAGAGTTATGGATGATAATTGGTACTTAGAGAGAGTTATGGATGATAATTAGTACTTAGAGAGAGTTATGGATGATAATTGGTACTTAGAGAGAGTTATGGATGATAATTGGTACTTAGAGAGAGTTATGGATGATAACTAGTACTTAGAGAGAGTTATGGATGATAATTAGTACTTAGAGTTATGGATGATAATTAGTACTTAGAGTTATGGATGATAATTGGTACTTAGAGAGAGTTATGGATGATAATTGGTACTTAGAGAGAGTTATGGATGATAATTGGTACTTAGAGTTATGGATGATAATTGGTACTTAGAGAGAGTTATGGATGATAATTGGTACTTAGAGTTATGGATGATAACTAGTACTTAGAGTTATGGATGATAATTAGTACTTAGAGAGAGTAATGGATGATAATTAGTACTTAGAGAGAGTTATGGATGATAATTAGTACTTAGAGTTATGGATGATAATTAGCACTTAGAGTTATAGATGATAATTGGTACTTAGAGAGAGTTATGGATGATAATTAGTACTTAGAGTTATGGATGATAATTAGTACTTAGAGAGAGTTATGGATGATAATTGGTACTTAGAGAGAGTAATGGATGATAATTAGTACTTAGAGAGAGTTATGGATGATAATTAGTACTTAGAGAGAGTTATGGATGATAATTAGTACTTAGAGAGAGTTATGGATGATAATTGGTACTTAGAGTTATGGATGATAATTAGTACTTAGAGTTATGGATGATAACTAGTACTTAGAGAGAGTTATGGATGATAATTAGTACTTAGAGAGAGTTATGGATGATAATTGGTACTTAGAGAGAGTTATGGATGATAATTAGTACTTAGAGAGAGTTATGGATGATAATTGGTCCTTAGAGAGAGTTATGGATGATAATTAGTCTTTAGAGAGAGTTATGGATGATAATTAGTACTTAGAGAGAGTTATGGATGATAATTGGTACTTAGAGAGAGTTATGGATGATAATTAGTACTTAGAGAGAGTTATGGATGATAATTAGTACTTAGAGAGAGTAATGGATGATAATTAGTACTTAGAGTTATGATGATAATTAGTACTTAGAGTTATGGATGATAACTAGTACTTAGAGTTATGGATGATAAGTGGTACTTAGAGAGAGTTATGGATGATAATTAGTACCTAGAGAGAGTTATGGATGATAATTAGTACTTAGAGAGAGTTATGGATGATAATTAGTACTTAGAGAGAGTTATGGATGATAATTAGTACTTAGAGAGAGTTATGGATGATAATTGGTACTTAGAGAGAGTAATGGATGATAATTAGTACTTAGAGTTATGGATGATAATTAGTACTTAGAGTTATGGATGATAACTAGTACTTAGAGTTATGGATGATAAGTGGTACTTAGAGAGAGTTATGGATGATAATTAGTACCTAGAGAGAGTTATGGATGATAATTAGTACTTAGAGAGAGTTATGGATGATAAGTAGTAGTTAGAGTTATGGATGATAATTAGTACTTAGAGTTATGGATGATAATTGGTACTTAGAGAGAGTAATGGATGATAATTAGTACTTAGAGAGAGTTATGGATGATAATTAGTACTTAGAGTTATGGATGATAACTAGTACTTAGAGTTATGGATGATAATTAGTACTTAGAGAGAGTTATGGATGATAATTGGTACTTAGAGAGAGTTATGGATGATAATTGGTACTTAGAGAGAGTTATGGATGATAACTAGTACTTAGAGAGAGTTATGGATGATAATTAGTACTTAGAGTTATGGATGATAATTAGTACTTAGAGTTATGGATGATAATTGGTACTTAGAGAGAGTTATGGATGATAATTGGTACTTAGAGAGAGTTATGGATGATAATTGGTACTTAGAGTTATGGATGATAATTGGTACTTAGAGAGAGTTATGGATGATAATTGGTACTTAGAGTTATGGATGATAACTAGTACTTAGAGTTATGGATGATAATTAGTACTTAGAGAGAGTAATGGATGATAATTAGTACTTAGAGAGAGTTATGGATGATAATTAGTACTTAGAGTTATGGATGATAATTAGCACTTAGAGTTATAGATGATAATTGGTACTTAGAGAGAGTTATGGATGATAATTAGTACTTAGAGTTATGGATGATAATTAGTACTTAGAGAGAGTTATGGATGATAATTGGTACTTAGAGAGAGTAATGGATGATAATTAGTACTTAGAGAGAGTTATGGATGATAATTAGTACTTAGAGAGAGTTATGGATGATAATTAGTACTTAGAGAGAGTTATGGATGATAATTGGTACTTAGAGTTATGGATGATAATTAGTACTTAGAGTTATGGATGATAATTAGTACTTAGAGTTATGGATGATAACTAGTACTTAGAGAGAGTTATGGATGATAATTAGTACTTAGAGAGAGTTATGGATGATAATTGGTACTTAGAGAGAGTTATGGATGATAATTAGTACTTAGAGAGAGTTATGGATGATAATTGGTCCTTAGAGAGAGTTATGGATGATAATTAGTCTTTAGAGAGAGTTATGGATGATAATTAGTACTTAGAGAGAGTTATGGATGATAATTGGTACTTAGAGAGAGTTATGGATGATAATTAGTACTTAGAGAGAGTTATGGATGATAATTAGTACTTAGAGAGAGTAATGGATGATAATTAGTACTTAGAGTTATGATGATAATTAGTACTTAGAGTTATGGATGATAACTAGTACTTAGAGTTATGGATGATAAGTGGTACTTAGAGAGAGTTATGGATGATAATTAGTACCTAGAGAGAGTTATGGATGATAATTAGTACTTAGAGAGAGTTATGGATGATAATTAGTACTTAGAGAGAGTTATGGATGATAATTAGTACTTAGAGAGAGTTATGGATGATAATTGGTACTTAGAGAGAGTAATGGATGATAATTAGTACTTAGAGTTATGGATGATAATTAGTACTTAGAGTTATGGATGATAACTAGTACTTAGAGTTATGGATGATAAGTGGTACTTAGAGAGAGTTATGGATGATAATTAGTACCTAGAGAGAGTTATG
The DNA here is from genome assembly GCF_016432855.1 of Salvelinus namaycush. Classification (NCBI taxonomy): domain Eukaryota; kingdom Metazoa; phylum Chordata; class Actinopteri; order Salmoniformes; family Salmonidae; genus Salvelinus; species Salvelinus namaycush. The sequence goes on from NW_024061136.1 coordinate 63,335, forward strand.
GATGATAATTAGTACTTAGAGAGAGTTATGGATGATAAGTAGTAGTTAGAGTTATGGATGATAATTAGTACTTAGAGTTATGGATGATAATTGGTACTTAGAGAGAGTAATGGATGATAATTAGTACTTAGAGAGAGTTATGGATGATAATTAGTACTTAGAGTTATGGATGATAACTAGTACTTAGAGTTATGGATGATAATTAGTACTTAGAGAGAGTTATGGATGATAATTGGTACTTAGAGAGAGTTATGGATGATAATTGGTACTTAGAGAGAGTTATGGATGATAATTAGTACTTAGAGAGAGTTGTGGATGATAATTAGTAGTTAGAGAGACTTATGGATGATAATTGGTACTTAGAGAGAGTTATGGATGATAATTGGTACTTAGAGAGAGTTATGGATGATAACTAGTACTTAGAGAGAGTTATGGATGATAACTAGTAGTTAGAGAGAGTTATGGATGATAACTAGTACTTAGAGAGAGTTATGGATGATAATTGGTACTTAGAGAGAGTTATGGATGATAATTAGCACTTAGAGAGAGTTATGGATGATAACTAGTACTTAGAGAGAGTTATGGATGATAACTAGTAGTTAGAGAGAGTTATGGATGATAATTGGTACTTAGAGAGAGTTATGGATGATAATTAGTACTTAGAGAGAGTTATGGATGATAATTAGTACTTAGAGTTATGGATGATAATTAGTACTTAGAGAGAGTTATGGATGATAATTGGTACATAGAGAGAGTAATGGGTGATAATTAGTACTTAGAGAGAGTTATGGATGATAATTAGTACTTAGAGTTATGGATGATAACTAGTACTTAGAGTTATGGATGATAATTGGTACTTAGAGAGAGTTATGGATGATAATTAGTACTTAGAGAGAGTTATGGATGATAATTGGTACTTAGAGATAGTTATGGATGATAACTAGTACTTAGAGAGAGTTATGGATGATAACTAGTAGTTAGAGAGAGTTATGGATGATAACTAGTACTTAGAGAGAGTTATGGATGATAATTGGTACTTAGAGAGAGTTATGGATGATAATTAGCACTTAGAGAGAGTTATGGATGATAACTAGTACTTAGAGAGAGTTATGGATGATAACTAGTAGTTAGAGAGAGTTATGGATGATAATTGGTACTTAGAGAGAGTTATGGATGATAATTAGTACTTAGAGAGAGTTATGGATGATAATTAGTACTTAGAGTTATGGATGATAATTAGTACTTAGAGAGAGTTATGGATGATAATTGGTACATAGAGAGAGTAATGGGTGATAATTAGTACTTAGAGAGAGTTATGGATGATAATTAGTACTTAGAGTTATGGATGATAACTAGTACTTAGAGTTATGGATGATAATTGGTACTTAGAGAGAGTTATGGATGATAATTAGTACTTAGAGAGAGTTATGGATGATAATTGGTACTTAGAGATAGTTATGGATGATAATTAGTCTTTAGAGAGAGTTATGGATGATAATTAGTAGTTAGAGAGAGTTATGGATGATAATTGGTACTTAGAGAGAGTTATGGATGATAATTGGTACTTAGAGAGAGTTATGGATGATAATTAGCACTTAGAGAGAGTTATGGATGATAACTAGTACTTAGAGAGAGTTATGGATGATAACTAGTAGTTAGAGAGAGTTATGGATGATAACTAGTACTTAGAGAGCGTTATGGATGATAATTGGTACTTAGAGAGAGTTATGGATGATAATTAGCACTTAGAGAGAGTTATGGATGATAATTAGTACTTAGAGTTATGGATGATAATTAGTACTTAGAGAGAGTTATGGATGATAATTGGTACATAGAGAGAGTAATGGGTGATAATTAGTACTTAGAGTTATGGATGATAACTAGTACTTAGAGTTATGGATGATAATTAGTACTTAGAGAGAGTTATGGATGATAATTAGTACTTAGAGAGAGTTATGGATGATAATTGGTACTTAGAGTTATGGATGATAATTGGTACTTAGAGAGAGTTATGGATGATAATTAGTACTTAGAGAGAGTTATGGATGATAATTAGTACCTAGAGAGAGTTATGGATGATAATTGGTACTTAGAGTTATGGATGATAATTGGTACTTAGAGAGAGTTATGGATGATAATTAGTACTTAGAGAGAGTTATGGATGATAATTAGTACCTAGAGAGAGTAATGGATGATAATTAGTACTTAGAGAGAGTTATGGATGATAATTAGTACTTAGAGTTATGGATGATAATTAGTACTTAGAGTTATGGATGATAATTGGTACTTAGAGAGAGTTATGGATGATAATTGGTACTTAGAGAGAGCTGTACATAGAACCATCCTAATGATGCAGTGGGTCTGGCAGGAAGCTGTACATAGAACCATCCTAATGATGCAGTGGGTCTGGCAGGAAGCTGTACATAGAACCATCCTAATGATGCAGTGGGTCTGGCAGGAAGCTGTACATAGAACCATCCTAATGATGCAGTGGGTCTGGCAGGAAGCTGTACATAGAACCATCCTAATGATGCAGTGGGTCTGGCAGGAAGCTGTACATAGAACCATCCTAATGATGCTGTGGGTCTGGCAGGAAGCTGTACATAGAACCATCCTAATGATGCAGTGGGTCTGGCAGGAAGCTGTACATAGAACCATCCTAATGATGCAGTGGGTCTGGCAGGAAGCTGTACATAGAACCATCCTAATGATGCAGTGGGTCTGGCAGGAAGCTGTACATAGAACCATCCTAATGATGCAGTGGGTCTGGCAGGAAGCTGTACATAGAACCATCCTAAAGATGCAGTGGGTCTGGCAGGAAGCTGTACATAGAACCATCCTAATGATGCAGTGGGTCTGGCAGGAAGCTGTACATAGAACCATCCTAATGATGCAGTGGGTCTGGCAGGAAGCTGTACATAGAACCATCCTAAAGATGCAGTGGGTCTGGCAGGAAGCTGTACATAGAACCATCCTAAAGATGCAGTGGGTCTGGCAGGAAGCTGTACATAGAACCATCCTAATGATGCAGTGGGTCTGGCAGGAAGCTGTACATAGAACCATCCTAATGATGCAGTGGGTCTGGCAGGAAGCTGTACATAGAACCATCCTAATGATGCAGTGGGTCTGGCAGGAAGCTGTACATAGAACCATCCTAATGATGCAGTGGGTCTGGCAGGAAGCTGTACATAGAACCATCCTAATGATGCAGTGGGTCTGGCAGGAAGCTGTACATAGAACCATCCTAATGATGCAGTGGGTCTGGCAGGAAGCTGTACATAGAACCATCCTAATGATGCAGTGCGTCTGGCAGGAAGCTGTACATAGAACCATCCTAATGATGCAGTGGGTCTGGCAGGAAGCTGTACATAGAACCATCCTAATGATGCAGTGGGTCTGGCAGGAAGCTGTACATAGAACCATCCTAATGATGCAGTGGGTCTGGCAGGAAGCTGTACATAGAACCATCCTAAAGATGCAGTGGGTCTGGCAGGAAGCTGTACATAGAACCATCCTAATGATGCAGTGGGTCTGGCAGGAAGCTGTACATAGAACCATCCTAATGATGCAGTGGGTCTGGCAGGAAGCTGTACATAGAACCATCCTAATGATGCAGTGGGTCTGGCAGGAAGCTGTACATAGAACCATCCTAATGATGCAGTGGGTCTGGCAGGAAGCTGTACATAGAACCATCCTAATGATGCAGTGGGTCTGGCAGGAAGCTGTACATAGAACCATCCTAATCCTCAACCCCATCAAATGCCTTAGGGATGAATTGGAATGCTGACTGCGAGCCAGGCCTAATCATCCACAATCAGTGCCCGACCTCACTAATGCTCTTGTGGCTGATTGGAAGCAAGTCCCCGCAGCAATGTTACAACATCTAGTTATAGAGCCCCCTGTAGTCATCCGCATAAAGGAAAAGAACAAGCATCTTTCATATCGTTTAAACTTCTAAGGGATTGGTGTCCCTTCCCCGGGACGGTTGAGCTAACGTAGGCTAATGCGATTAGCATGAGGTTGTAAGTAACAAGAACATTTCCCAGGACATAGACATATCTGATATTGGCAGAAAGCTTAAATTATTGTTGATCTAACTGCACTGTCCAATTTACAGTAGCTATTACAGTGAAAGAATACCATGCTATTGATTGAGGAGAGTGCACAATTTTTAACATGAAAAGTTATTAATAAACAAATTAGGCGCATTTGGGTAGTCCTGATACAACATTTTCAACAGAAATCCAATCGTTCATTGGATCAGTCTAAAACTTTGCACATACACTGCTGCCATCTAGTGGCCAACATCTAAATTGCACATGGGCTGGAATAATATATTATGGCCTTTCTCTTGCATTTCAAAGATGATGGTACAAAAAAATTAAAAAGAACGGTTGTTTTTTTCTTTGTATTGTCTTTAATCAGATCTAATGTGTTATATTGGGGCGGGAGGTAGTCTAGTGGTTAGAGCGATGGGCCAGTAGCCGAAAGGTTGCCAGTTCAAATCCCAGAGCTGACAAGGTAAAAATCTGTCGTTCTGCCCCTGAACAAGGCAGTTAACCCACTGTTCCTAGACCGTCATTGTAAATAAGAATTTGTTCTTAACGGACTTGCCTAGTTAAATTAAATAAAATAAATATATATGCTAAAACAATGGAAGTATGTTTGGTGCTAGGCCTAAAGCATGGGTGTCAAACTCTGGCCCGCGGGGTAATTATATTTGGCCCGCGAGACAATACCAAATTACTACTAGAGCTGGCCCACCGGTATTATACAGCGCATTCACCGCTAATACTACGAATCCCATAATGCTCTGCTGTTGTTTTCGCGCGCCAATCAGGACAGGACCCAGAAACGCCCTCTCCTCTGTGACAGTAGTCATAGCAACATAGACGCTACAACTGTCAGCGCGCTATCCCTTCCCAAAAATGGCGAAAAGAAAGGCAGAAAACAGGAGCTTTCTGGACAAGTGGGAGGCAGAATATCTGTTTACATATGTAAAAGACAAACCTGTTTGTCTTGTTTGTGGAGTCAACGTGGCTGTAAGTAAGGAGTACAACATTAGACGACACTATGAAACGAAACACCATGACAAATACAAGGACCTGGACATGACTCAAAGGAGCCAGAAAGTAGAGGAGATGAAAAGAAGTTTGGTTTCACAACAGAATATGTTCAAAAAAGCCACATCACGAAGTGAGGCTGCTGTAAAGGCTAGTTATATAGTGGCAGCAGAGATCGCAAAATCAGCCCGGCCCTTTAATGAGGGAGAGTTCGTGAAAAAGTGCATGATGAAAGTTTGTGACCTCGTATGCCCAGAGAAAAAGTAAGCATTTTCAAACGTGAGCCTGAGCAGGAACACAGTAGATTTCTTCAGCTCAGAGCCTGAGCCCAGACATTGATGAACTAGCATCCAAGAAGAGATGCCAGGTATCTGGCTTGGGCACATCAGATTAGATCAGTGTGCAATAATTAACGTTTTCTTTGTGCACTTTTTCTTGCTACAAGGCATGGGCTTGAATGGTTGATTGATTTATTATCATTTTATTTGTAAAATTATTAGCCAGTGGAAAAAGTTTATTTTGGTATTTAAATCAGAAGGCTGCAAATAGAAAAGAGGCATACGATTTTTATTTAAATGTTATTTATTTAATAAATGAATGCCATTGATGTGTTTTTTCATTTAAAATTCGATTTTGCATGTCTCCACTATTAAATGATATATTGTATGGTAATAAGCGATGCTTGTTCCATATTCAATGTTAAAGCAAAACTTGTTTGGGTCCATATTAAAAGGTTCATTTGTTCAATGTTGGCCCGTGACTTTGTTCAGGTTTTACATTTTGGCCCACTGGGTATTTGAGTTTGACACCCCTGGCCTAAAGGATTGCTTAATAAATGTTGTTTTATGATCTAAATCTAGAAAAACATGCCGAAACGCTAACGAAATTAGCCCTGGAACATTCAATAGTGCTATCCAGTTAGCATTGTATATTTGTTTTAAAATCCATGAAGATTAGGTTGTTCCTTGACATGATTATACAGTGGGGAGAACAAGTATTTGATACACTGCCGATTTTTGCAGGTTTTCCTACTTACAAAGCATGTAGAGGTCTGTCATTTTTATCATAGGTACACTTCAACTGTGAGAGACGGAATCTAAAACAAAAATCCAGAAAATAACATTGTATGATTTTTAAGTAATTAATTTGCATTTTATGTGTGTTCGTGTGTGTGTGTGTGTGTTCGTGCGTGGCTGCTTTGTTACCCTTGGCTTTGGACTCCATGTTCTTTTTAAAAGCTTCCCTAGTGATCTTTGTTTGGAAACTTGGATGCTGGCTGAACAGGCAAGACAGATCCAATTCCCTTCCATCACTAATCCCCATCTCCTCTCCTCTCTCCCATCGCCTCGCGCCTCTCCTCTCCTTTCTTATCTCCTCTCCACTCCCCTCCCCTCCTCTCTCCACTCCACTCCCCTCCCCTCCTCTCTCATCTTCTCTCCTATCTTCTCTCCTCTCCTCTCCTCTCCTCTCCTCTCCTATCTTCTCTATTCTCCTCTCCTATCTTCTCTCCTCTCCTCTCCTCTCCGATCTTCTCTCCTCTCCTCTCCGATCTTCTCTCCTCTCCTCTCCTCTCCGATCTTCTCTCCTCTCTCCCCTCCCCTCTCCTCTCCTCTCCTATCTTCTCTCCTCTCCTCTCCTTCTCTCCCCTCGCCTCTCATCTTCTCTCCTCTCCTTCTCTCCTCCTCTCTTCCCTCCTCTCTTTCTCTCTTCCATATCACAAACCTATCCTCTTACAGGCCTGGAGCACCAGCCACAACTCTCCCTTTGATAGTTACCACAAAGAGCCATGCAAGGCCAGGCTACATCGCTGTCTTGTTAGCTGGAATGTAAAGAGGGTTGTATTGTTGTAATAATGTTCGTCAAGGGTTTATCTGTCTACAGGGTTCCATCGTAATGTAGCCTGGTTCCAGATCTATTTGTGTTGTCTGTTGCCAAATGGAGAGAGTAGCCATTATGTTGTTGTTGGTCGGTGGCTTCCTCCCTCCTTCCGTGTCAGTGCCCAAGCAGTGATGCGATGATCGTCTATCTTCCCTGCTCTGTGTGCCGCTACTAATCCTGCTCTTTGAACTACTACTAATCCTGCCTGTTTTGTTCTGCTCTGTGTTCACTGTCAAAGCCTGTTGTTTGAACAATGGAGCTGTCTTCTTGTCGACTACTTTAGGAACAAACATTTGCCCTGCATGACTGCCTGCCTGTCTGTCTGCCCGCCTGTCTGTCTGACTGTCTGAGTTGTAAACAACAAGCTCTCTCAGGAAAAACTATTAATAGGGCAATTAAGCAGTGTGTGTGTGTGTGTGTGTGTGTGTGTGTGTGTGTGTGTGTGTGTGTGTGTGTGTGTGTGTGTGTGTGTGTGTGTGTGTGTGTGTGTGTTTGTGTGTGTGTGTTAATTAAGCAGACCGGTAATGAGTTGGATTAGTGCTAATTATGACAAGATTTACTTTGGCATTTGGCTGAGGCAGCAGAGTGTGAAAGTGTGCAGCACACAGAAAGAGAAAGAGAGAGAGAGAGAGAGAGAGAGAGAGAGAGAGAGAGAGAGAGAGAGAGAGAGAAACCGGGAGAGAGAGAGAGAGAGAGAGAGAGAGAGAGAGAGAGAGAGAGAGAGAGAGAGAGAGAGAGAGAGAGAGAGAGAGAGAGAGAGAGAGAAACCGGGAGAGAGAGAGAGAGAGAGAGAGAGAGAAACCGGGAGAGAGAGAGAGACATCCCAATTTGCCAATTTTTTTAAAATCAGTTATAGAATCCATTGCACTCTATGGTTGTGAGGTCTGGGGTCCACTCACCAACCAATAATTCACAAAATGGGACAAGGACAAACATATACTTTGTGTACTATGTAAAACACCACACAATGCAGAGCAGAATGAGGACTAGACCCAATAGTTATCAACATCCAGAAAAGAGCTGTTAAAACTTCTTACGGCCGAGATCCTGTTAACGGGATCGATATGACAACAGCCAGTGGAAGTGCAGGGCGCCAAAATCAAAACAACAGAAATCTCATAATTAAAGTTTCTCAAACATACAAGTATTTTACACCATTTTAAAGATAAACTTCTTATTAATCCCACCACAGTGTCCGATTTCAAATAGGGTTTTTGGCGAAAGCACCACAAACGATTATGTTAGGTCAGAGCCTAGTCACAGAAAAACACAGCCATTTTTCCAGCCAAAGAGAGGAATCACAAAAATCAGAAATAGAGATAGAATTAATCACTAACTTTTGATGATCTTCATCAGATGACACTCATAGGACTTCATGTTACACAATACATGTATGTTTTGTTCGAAAAAGTTCATATTTATATCCAAAAATCTCAGTTTACATTGGCGTGTTATTGTCCGGTAATGTTTTGCCTCCAAAACATCCGGTGATTTTGCAGAGAGCCACATCAATTTACAGAAATACTCATAATAAACAATAATAAATAAAAGATACAAGCATTAAACATGGAACTTTAGATACTTCAGAACTTTAGAACTTTACGGAAAAAACACACCATGCTATAATCTGAGTACAGCGCTCAGAGCCCAAATAAGCCATAAAGATATCCGCCATTTTTTGGAGTCAACAGAAGTCAGAAATAGCATTATAAATAGTCACTTACCTTTGATGATCTTCATCAGAATGCACTCCCAGGAATCCCAGTTCCACAATAAATGTTTGTTTTGTTCAATAATGTCCATCATTTATGTCCATTTTGTTAGTGTGATCAGTCCAGTAATCCACATTCATGATGCGCAGGTCAGACGAAAAGTCAAACAATTCCATTACAGTTCGTAGAAACATGTCAAACGATGTATAGAATCAATCTTTAGGATGTTTTTAACATAAATCTTCAATAATGTTTCAACCGGAGAATTCCTTTGTCTTCAGAAATGCAATGGAACGCAGGTCGCTCTCACGGGACCGTGCATGTTCAGCTCGTGCCAGACACTCAAAGAGCTCTCCTTCCCTCATTCTTCACTGTAGAAGCATCAAACAAGGTTCTAAAGACTGTTGACATCTAGTGGAAGCCATAGGAATTGCAAAATGACAAATATCCCACTGTATATTGGATATGCAAACCTACAAACCTCAGATTTCCCACTTCCTGGTTGGATTTTGTCTCAGGTTTTTGCCTGCCATATGAGTTCTGTTATACTCACAGACATCATTCAAACAGTTTTAGAAACTTCAGAGTGTTTTCTATCCACATCTACTACTAATATGCATATCTTAGCCTCTGAGCCTGAGTAGCAGGCAGTTTACTCTGGGCACCTTTTCATCCAAGCTACTCAATACTGCCACTCAGCCATAAGAAGTTAAATTCTACAACCACCTTAAAGGAAGTGATTCCCACACGTTCCACCACAAAGCCCTCACTTACAGAGAGATGAACCGAGAGAAGAGTCACCTCAGCCAGCTGGTTCTGGGGCTCTGTTCACAAACACAAACAGACCCCACAGAGCCCCAGGACAGAAACACATTCAGACCCAACCAAATCATTGTTACAACACTTTACATACACAATAATAGAACATTTGAAATGTCTAATATTGTTTTAAAACGTTTGTGAGTAATGTTTACTGATTTGTTTATTTCCCTTTTGTTTATTGTCTATTCCATTTGCTTTGGTAATGTAGACATATGCTTCCCATGCTAATAAAGCCCTTTGAATTGAATTGAATGGAATGGAATGGAATTGAATGGAATTGAATTGAATGGAAGGAAATTGAATTGAATGGAATGGAATTGAATAGAAGGGAATTGAATTTAATGGAATTGAATGGAATGGAATTGAAAGGAATTGAATAGAAGGGAATTGAATTGAAGGGAATTGAATTGATTGGAATTGAAAGGAATTGAATAGAAGGGAATTGAATTGAACGGAATTGAATTGAAAGGAATGGAATTGTATTGAGAGAGAGCGAGGAGTTCATCAGCACTGACCAGGATTAACAGAAAGTCACAGGGGGACAATAGATAACAGACTAACTACAACACAATCATGAGGACACCAGGATATTGCCAGGTCGATGGCAGATACGAGTGTAGCTCTTGATAACACAGTGGGTATTATTACTAGTATATAAACTGTTCAGTTTTTGCTCAGAAGGTCAAAGATACATTTTCCATCTCAAAAGGATATTTTCGCAGACAGAGCCTTATATTCTGTCTGTCTGTCTGTCTGTCTGTCTGTCTGTCTGTCTGTCTGTCTGTCTGTCTGTCTGTCTGCCTGTCTGCCTGTCTGTCTGCCTGCCTGCCTGCCTGCCTGCCTGCCTGTCTGTCTGCCTGTCTGTCTGTCTGTCTGTCTGTCTGTCTGTCTGCCTGTCTGCCTGCCTGTCTGTCTGTCTGTCTGTCTGTCTGTCTGTCTGTCTGTCTGTCTGTGTGTCACCACCTCTCTAAGGGCCCGATTCCAACCCAAGTAAATGGAATGTAATTCCCCTTTAAACGCACTTTTCTCTCTATGCGTGTTCTGGCCATGAACTTTAAGCAATAATATAGGACATGTAGCCTATTGAATCATTATGGAACACAGACGTAGCAGGTTAAACCCGGAGCCTCCCGGTTCAGCCTCCCGGTTCACCCTCCCGGTTCAGCCTCCCGGTTCAGCCTCCCGGTTCAGCCTCCCGGTTCACCACGACTGGACCGTTGTCATACAGTTCCATGATTAGTGAGGATTCTGGGATATATAGGACCTTGATCAGCCCCTATTTAACACGTGTTACCACCTTCCAATATTGCATGGATTTTAACTTGACCATCAGGATGTTTTTTCTTGATTCATCAATATATTTAGAGCGTAAAGGCCAAACCTTTGTTTAATGATCCATATACACTTTCCTAACCTTAAATAAGAGTATTTTTAAATCTGCCAGTTGATGCTAAAACAGAGACAAATATGCATATAAACATTATTAAAGTGACTAGTGATTCTATGTATAGAGGGCAGCAGCCTCTAAGGTGCAGGGTTGAGTAACCGGGTGGTAGCTGGCTAGTGATGGCTGTTTAACAGTCTGATGGCCTTGAGATAGAAGCTGTTTTTCAGTCTCTCGGTCCCCGCTTTGATGCACCTGTACTGACCTCGCCTTCTGGATGGTAGCAGGGTGAACAGGCAGTGGCTCGGGTGGTTGTTGTCCTTGATGATCTTTATGGCCTTCCTGTGACATCGGGTGGTGTAGGTTTCCTGGAGGGCAGGTAGTTTGCCCCCGGTGATGCGTTGGGCAGACCTCACTATCCTCTGGAGAGCCTTGCGGTTGCGGGCGGTGCAGTTACTGTACCAGGCTGTGATACAGCCCGACAGGATGCTCTTGATTATGCCTCCGTAAAAGTTTGTGAGTATTTTAGGTGACAAGATACATTTCTTCAGCCTCCTGAGGTTGCGCCGTCTGTTTGGGTGGACCATTTCAGATTGTCAGTGATCAGAGGAACTTGAGGTTTTTCACCTTCTCCACTGCGGTCCATATCGATGAGGATAGGGGCGTACTTCATAAGGTAAGTCTTAATACCAACTACTGAGAAGAGTGTAGGAAAGGCGGAATTTCCTTAATCGGAATCGGGCCCTATGAGAGCAGAGACTACTGCCGCAAAGCCTGTCAGATTGGAGAGTTCAGTCAGTCAGGGAATGAAGAGAAGGAGGGAGGAAAGGAAGCAGGGATAGGTAGGTTAGTGGGGCCTTATCTTAAGCCTCTCCTTTGTCTCCTCCTGCCTTCCTACGGCCACTCAGTCTAACGCCATCTGTGGCACATCGACACAGACTTCTCATCAACAGGAATGTTCATTGACTTGAAGGCTAAAGATGAGAGAGAGAGAGAGATATTGCTTTTATTCTTCCCAACATGTGTGCCTTCGAGATTAGGCCATAATCTCACAACATTTAATTTTTTACTTCTAGACTGCGCGTGTGACAGAGGCCTGGAGAAATCCTGCCTTGCTCTTCTTTGAACATATTTATTGAATTATAAAGAGCCTTAAAGGATCAAAAATATGACTCGAGGATTTAAATATTTCCATGTCAAAGTTGTCATATGCAGCAGCGGCTTTAACCGTGGAATATTAACATGGAATGTTACGGGACTAAACAATCCAGCAATTATGAAACAAAAATATTGGATTGGATGCTGGATAAACAATGGGTGCATTCCAAATACTATCCTATTCCCTTTATAGTGCACTACTTCAGACCAGGAACCTATGAACCGAAGGGTATTATCCGTCATCAAAGTAACACCCAGACTGTGTTGAAGTAACCATGTTTAATGTTACCACGGGGAGCAGGCAAACGACAGGTCAAGGCAGGCAGGGGTCGATAATCCAGAGGTACAGGACGGCAGGCAGGCTCAGGGTCAGTCAGGGTGGGCTGGTACAGGGTCAGGACAGGCAGAGTGGTCAGGGGGGTGGGTACAGGGTCAGGACAGGCAGAGTGGTCAGGGGGGTGGGTACAGGGTCAGGACAGGCAGAGTGGTCAGGAGGGAGGGTACAGGGTCAGGACAGGCAGAGTGGTCAGGAGGGAGGGTACAGGGTCAGGACAGGCAGAGTGGTCAGGGGGGTGGGTACAGGGTCAGGACAGGCAGAGAGGTCAGGGGGAAGGTACAGGGTCAGGACAGGCAGAGTGGTCAGGGGGGGGGGGGGTACAGGGTCAGGACAGGCAGAGTGGTCAGGGGGGAGGGTACAGGGTCAGGACAGGCAGAGTGGTCAGGGGGGGGGGGGGGGGGGGGGGGGGTACAGGGTCAGGACAGGCAGAGTGGTCAGGGGGGGGGGGGGGTACAGGGTCAGGGCAGGCAGAGTGGTCAGGGGGGGGGTACAGGGTCAGGACAGGCAGAGAGGTCAGGAGGGCGGGTACAGGGTCAGGACAGGCAGAGAGGTCGGGGGGGGGGGGGGGGGGGTACAGGGTCAGGACAGGCAGAGTGGTCAGGGGGGGAGGGTACAGGGTCAGGACAGGTAGAGTGGTCAGGGGGGGGGGTACAGGGTCAGGGACAGGCAGAGTGGTCAGGGGGGGGGGGGGGGTACAGGGTCAGGACAGGCAGAGTGGTCAGGAGGGGGTACAGGGTCAGGACAGGCAGAGTGGTCAGGGCGGGGGTACAGGGTCAGGACAGGCAGAGTGGTCAGGGGGGGGGGTACATGGTCAGGACAGGCAGAGTGGTCAGGGGGGGGTACAGGGTCAGGACAGGCAGAGAGGTCAGGGGGGGGGGGTACAGGGTCAGGACAGGCAGAGTGGTCAGGAGGGTGGGTACAGGGTCAGGACAGGCAGAGTGGTCGGGGGGGGGGGGGGTACAGGGTCAGGACAGGCAGAGTGGTCAGGAGGGGGTACAGGGTCAGGACAGGCAGAGTGGTCAGGAGGGGGTACAGGGTCAGGACAGGCAGAGTGGTCGGGGGGGGGGGGGGGGGGGGGGTACAGGGTCAGGGGCAGGCAGAGTGGTCAGGTACAGGGTCAGGACAGGCAGTGGTCAGGGGGGGGGGGGTACAGGGTCAGGACAGGCAGTGGTCAGGTGGAGGGTACAGGGTCAGGACAGGCAGTGGTCAGGTGGAGGGTACAGGGTCAGGACAGGCAGTGGTCAGGTGGAGGGTACAGGGTCAGGACAGGCAGTGGTCAGGTGGAGGGTACAGGGTCAGGGACAGGCAGTGGTCAGGTGGAGGGTACAGGGTCAGGACAGGCAGTGGTCAGGTGGAGGGTACAGGGTCAGGACAGGCAGTGGTCAGGTGGGAGGGTACAGGGTCAGGACAGGCAGTGGTCAGGTGGGAGGGTACAGGGTCAGGACAGGCAGTGGTCAGGTGGGTGGGGGGAGGGTACAGGGTCAGGACAGGCAGTGGTCAGGTGGAGGGTACAGGGTCAGGACAGGCAGTGGTCAGGTGGAGGGTACAGGGTCAGGACAGGCAGTGGTCAGGTGGAGGGTACAGGGTCAGGACAGGCAGTGGTCAGGTGGAGGGTACAGGGTCAGGACAGGCAGTGGTCAGGTGGAGGGTACAGGGTCAGGACAGGCAGTGTGGTCAGGTGGAGGGTACAGGGTCAGGACAGGCAGAGTGGTCAGGGGGGTGGGTACAGGGTCAGGACAGGCAGAGAGGTCAGTGGGGAGGGTACAGGGTCAGGACAGGCAGAGTGGTCAGGGGGCGGGTACAGGGTCAGGACAGGTAGAGTGGTCAGGGGGGAGGGTACAGGGTCAGGACAGGCAGAGTGGTCAGGGGGGTGGGTTAGGACAGGCAGAGTGGTCACCGGGGAGGGTCAGGACAGGCAGAGTGGTCAGGCTGGCGGGTACAGGATCAGGACAGGCAGAGAGGTCAGGAGGGGCGGGTACAGGGTCAGGACAGGCAGAGAGGTCAGGAGGGGCGGGTACAGGGTCAGGGACAGGGACAGGCAGAGTGGTCAGGGGGGGGGGGTACAGGGTCAGGACAGGCAGAGTGGTCAGGGGGGGGGGGGGTACAGGGTCAGGACAAGGGTCAAAAACCCGGAGGGTGAGAAAAAGAGAAGCTGGGAAAAGACAGGAGCTGACAGGACAAACGCTGGTAAGCTTGACAAACAAGACGAACTGGCAACAGACAAACAGAGAACACAGGTATAAATACATATGGGATAATGGGGAAGATGGTCAACACCTGGAGGGGGGTGGAGACAATCACAAGGACAGGTGAAACAGATCAGGGCGTGACAGGTATGAATATACATTTTTAGGTTTCTAGGTTATGAGTATTACTTATTATTTTACATATAAATATAAAAACAACTCATATGTACATGCATGCAGCAGGCTATCATTACACACGTGACTATTGGGATTGGATGAAGCTCAGTGTTTAATTCAAAATCTTCCTATCATCATATCTAAGCCAATATGAATAGGGTCATTAACAATTTGAGTTGTAAGAGTATTTCTTGTGGCTACCGAGCTCAAATTCTAGACGTCTGATTAAAACAAGACTATAGCGTCAATAAAGTGGCCATTGGACTTGAAAAAAATGCCGGATTGACTAAGTTTGTAGCTTGAATTGATAATGTATTGGTCTCACGTGCACAGTTCCGTCCGTTACTAAGAAACAACGATGTGCTACCTTTTCGCTAACATCTTTTTTTTTGTTGCCGAAGTTCAAAGTTCTAACACTGGGTTGGTTGCTCGGCAACAACAAAGCTGCTTGCACCAGGCAGCCAGTCAGAAGAAGTAAACAAACGTAGGCTACTGTAGATAGCTAGCTATATGGTGGTATTCAACCTGAGGTTAATCAATAGGCTACTGTAGATAGCTAGCTATGTGGTGGTATTCAAGCTGAGGTTAATCAATAGGCTACTGTAGTTAGCTAGCTATATGGTGGTATTCAAGCTGAGGTTAATCAATAGGCTACTGTAGATAGCTAGCTATGTGGTGGTATTCAACCTGAGGTTAATCAATAGGCTACTGTAGATAGCTAGCTATGTGGTGGTATTCAACCTGAGGTTAATCAATAGGCTACTGTAGATAGCTAGCTATATGGTGGTATTCAAGCTGAGGTTAATCAATAGGCTACTGTAGATAGCTAGCTATATGGTGGTATTCAAGCTGAGGTTAATCAATAGGCTACTGTAGATAGCTAGCTATATGGTGGTATTCAAGCTGAGGTTAATCAATAGGCTACTGTAGATAGCTAGCTATATGGTGGTATTCAAGCTGAGGTTAATCAATAGGCTACTGTAGATAGCTAGCTATATGGTGGTATTCAAGCTGAGGTTAATCAATAGGCTACTGTAGATAGCTAGCTATGTGGTGGTATTCAACCTGAGGTTAATCAATAGGCTACTGTAGATAGCTAGCTATATGGTGGTATTCAAGCTGAGGTTAATCAATAGGCTACTGTAGATAGCTAGCTATATGGTGGTATTCAAGCTGAGGTTAATCAATAGGCTACTGTAGATAGCTAGCTATATGGTGGTATTCAAGCTGAGGTTAATCAATAGGCTACTGTAGATAGCTAGCTATATGGTGGTATTCAAGCTGAGGTTAATCAATAGGCTACTGTAGATAGCTAGCTATGTGGTGGTATTCAAGCTGAGGTTAATCAATAGGCTACTGTAGATAGCTAGCTATATGGTGGTATTCAACCTGAGGTTAATCAATAGGCTACTGTAGATAGCTAGCTATGTGGTGGTATTCAACCTGAGGTTAATCAATAGGCTACTGTAGATAGCTAGCTATATGGTGGTATTCAACCTGAGGTTAATCAATAGGCTACTGTAGATAGCTAGCTATATGGTGGTATTCAAGCTGAGGTTAATCAATAGGCTACTGTAGATAGCTAGCTATATGGTGGTATTCAAGCTGAGGTTAATCAATAGGCTACTGTAGATAGCTAGCTATATGGTGGTATTCAAGCTGAGGTTAATCAATAGGCTACTGTAGATAGCTAGCTATATAGTGGTATTCAAGCTGAGGTTAATCAATAGGCTACTGTAGATAGCTAGCTATATGGTGGTATTCAAGCTGAGGTTAATCAATAGGCTACTGTAGATAGCTAGCTATGTGGTGGTATTCAACCTGAGGTTAATCAATAGGCTACTGTAGATAGCTAGCTATATGGTGGTATTCAAGCTGAGGTTAATCAATAGGCTACTGTAGATAGCTAGCTATATGGTGGTATTCAAGCTGAGGTTAATCAATAGGCTACTGTAGATAGCTAGCTATATGGTGGTATTCAAGCTGAGGTTAATCAATAGGCTACTGTAGATAGCTAGCTATATGGTGGTATTCAAGCTGAGGTTAATCAATAGGCTACTGTAGATAGCTAGCTATGTGGTGGTATTCAACCTGAGGTTAATCAATAGGCTACTGTAGATAGCTAGCTATATGGTGGTATTCAACCTGAGGTTAATCAATAGGCTACTGTAGTTAGCTAGCTATATGGTGGTATTCAAGCTGAGGTTAATCAATAAATGCAAGCAGAAGTTTTGATTAGCTAGGTAGCTACCTACCGATCTTCGGACTTCGGTGATGTCATCTATAAAATAGCCTCCAACACTCTACTCAACAAACTGGATGCAGTCTATCACAGTGCCATCCGTTTTGTCACCAAAGCCCCATATACCACCCACCACTGCGACCTGTACGCTCCTGTTGGCTAGCCCTCGCTTCATACTCGTCGCCAAACCCACTGGCTCCAGGTCATCTATAAGTCTTTGTTAGGTAAAGCCCCGCCTTATCTCAGCTCACTGGTCACCATAGCAGCACCCACTCGTAGCAGGTATATCTCACTGGTCACCCCCAAAGCCAATTCCTCCTTTGGTCGTCTTTCCTTCCAGTTCTCTGCTGCCAATGACTGGAACGAACTGCAAAAATCACTGAAGCTGGAGAATCATATCTCCCTCACTAGCTTTAAGCACCAGCTGTCAGAGCAGCTCACAGATTACTGCACCTGTACATAGCCCATCTATAATTTAGCCCAAACAACTACCTCTTTACCTACTGTATTTATTTATTTAGCTCCTTTGCACCCCATTATTTCTATTTCTACTTTGCACATTCTTCCACTGCAAATCGACCATTCCAGTGTTTTACTTGCTATATTGTATTTACTTCGCCACCATGGCCTTTTTTTTTGCCTTTACCTCCCTTATCTCACCTCATTTGCTCACATTGTATTTCGACTTATTTTTCTACTGTATTATTGACTGTATGTTTTGTTTACTCCATGTTTAACTCTGTGTTGTTGTATGTGTCGTACTGCTTTGCTTTATCTTGGCCAGGTCGCAGTTGTAAATGAGAACTTGTTCACAACTAGCCTACCTGGTTAAATAAAGGTGAAATTAAAAATATTAAATAAATGTATGTGTCATGAATGAACAAAGGTGTCTGACTTTATAGTGAGTACATAGTCATATGATATAAAGCATTTATGTACAGTACCAGTCAAAAGTTTGGACACACCTACTCATTCAAGGGCTTTTCTTTATTTTTACTATTTTCCACATTGTAGAATAATAGTGAAGACATCAAAACTATGAAATAACACATATGGAATCATGTAATAACCAGAAAAAGTGTTAAACAAATCCAAATACATTTTATATTTGAGATTCTTCAAAGTAGCCACCCTTTGCCTTGATGACAGCTTTGCACACTCTTGGCATTCTCTCAACCAGCTTCAATGAGGTAGTCACCTGGAATGCATTTCCATTACCGTGAAGTCCAGTGTGATCGCTGGCTTTCTTTAGGAAGTCAGATTAAAGACTCTGATCGTAGTGATAGAAAGGAGGATTTACCAGCTTTCCTCTGCGGCGAGGCTGAGACGCTGAGCTGAGGGCTGTTAGCGATAAACTGTACTGAGCCATATCCCAGGGAAAGAGGATCCACTAATCCAGCCTAATCCCGATCAAAAGACATACCATGTGAAATTACATCCCAGAACAGGTTAGCTTACACAGATTAGGAAGACGGAGTGGAAATCCTGTCATAGTCTACTTAGCGCTCGCCGGGAAGACAAGGGCTGTCTTTAGCCGACAAAATCCTTGCTTCCTCTTCCTCCATCCTTGTTTCTTCATTTCCTCTTAATGCTCATTGGAGGAGGATCCCCTCTTCTAATGCACTTAGAGAAGAACTGAGGAAATGAGTCAAGGGTTTGATGCATAGTAACGTGGCGTCAGGAGAAGACGGCTGTAGCGTCAGGAGAAGACGCCTGTAGCGTCAGGAGAAGACGGCCTGTAGCGTCAGGAGAAGACGGCCTGTAGCGTCAGGAGAAGACGGCCTGTAGCGTCAGGAGAAGACGTCCTGTAGCGTCAGGAGAAGACAGCTGTAGCGTCAGGAGAAGACGGCCTGTAGCGTCAGGAGAAGACGGCCTGTAGCGTCAGGAGAAGACGGCCTGTAGCGTCAGGAGAAGACGGCCTGTAGCGTCAGGAGAAGACGGCCTGTAGCGTCAGGAGAAGACGTCCTGTAGCGTCAGGAGAAGACGGCCTGTAGCGTCAGGAGAAGACAGCCTGTAGCGTCAGGAGAAGACGGCCTGTAGCGTCAGGAGAAGACGGCCTGTAGCGTCAGGAGAAGACAGCCTGTAGCGTCAGGAGAAGACGTCCTGTAGCGTCAGGAGAAGACGGCCTGTAGCGTCAGGAGAGGACGACCTGTAGCGTCAGGAGAAGACGGCCTGTAGCGTCAGGAGAAGACGGCCTGTAGCGTCAGGAGAAGACGGCCTGTAGCGTCAGGAGAAGACAGCCTGTAGCGTCAGGAGAAGACGCCCTGTAGCGTCAGGAGAAGACGGCCTGTAGCGTCAGGAGAAGACGGCCTGTAGCGTCAGGAGAAGACGTCCTGTAGCGTCAGGAGAAGACGGCCTGTAGCGTCATGAGAAGACGGCCTGTAGCGTCAGGAGAAGACGTCCTGTAGCGTCAGGAGAAGACGGCCTGTAGCGTCAGGAGAAGACGGCCTGTAGCGTCAGGAGAAGACGTCCTGTAGCGTCAGGAGAAGACGTCCTGTAGCGTCAGGAGAAGACGTCCTGTAGCGTCATGAGAAGACAGCCTGTAGCGTCAGGAGAAGACGGCCTGTAGCGTCAGGAGAAGACGTCCTGTAGCGTCATGAGAAGACAGCCTGTAGCGTCATGAGAAGACAGCCTGTAGCGTCATGAGAAGACGTCCTGTAACGTCATGAGAAGACAGCCTGTAGCGTCAGGAGAAGACGGCCTGTAGCGTCAGGAGAAGACGTCCTGTAGCGTCATGAGAAGACAGCCTGTAGCGTCAGGAGAAGACGGCCTGTAGCGTCAGGAGAAGACGTCCTGTAGCGTCAGGAGAAGACGTCCTGTAGCGTCATGAGAAGACAGCCTGTAGCGTCAGGAGAAGACGGCCTGTAGCGTCAGGAGAAGACGTCCTGTAGCGTCAGGAGAAGACGGCCTGTAGCGTCATGAGAAGACGGCTGTAGCGTCAGGAGAAGACAGCCTGTAGCGTCAGGAGAAGACGGCCTGTAGCGTCAGGAGAAGACAGCCTGTAGCGTCAGGAGAAGACAGCCTGTAGCGTCAGGAGAAGACAGCCTGTGTGGAACAGAGATAAAAGGGGACCAACCCAACCAACCTCAAAGTTAATCTGAACAGCACCCGCAAAGAATCATACAAACTATTAGAGGATAAAGACCAGGTGAGACTAGCTATTAGTACCTGCATGACATCACCAATACAATGTGATTTCATTTGGACCAGGGAGGGGGAGGGGTACCAGGGAGGACGGGGACCAGGAAGGCTGGGAACCAGGAAGGCTGGGGACCACGGAGGACGGGGACCACGGAGGAAGAGGACCAGGGAGGCTGGGGACCAGGGAGGACGGGGACCATGGAGGCTGGGGACCACGGAGCCTGGATACCATGGAGGCTGGGGACCACGGAGGCTGGGGACCACGGAGGCTGGGGACCACTGAGGATGGGGACCAGGAAGGCTGGGGACCATGGAGGCTGGGGACCAGGGAGGACGGGGACCACGGAGGCTGGGGACCATGGAGGCTGGGGACCACGGAGGCTGGGGACCATGGAGGACGGGGACCACGGAAGCTGGTCATACATTTAATACAGGGGGTCATACATTTAATACAGGGGGTCATACATTTAATACAGGGGTCATACATCTAATACAGGGGGTCATACATTTAATACAGGGTCATACATTTAATACAGGGGGTCATACATTTAATACAGGGGTCATACATTTAATACAGGGGTCATACATTTAATACAGGGGGTCATACATTTAATACAGGGGGTCATACATTTAATACAGGGGGTCATACATTTAATACAGGGGGTCATACATTTAATACAGGGGATCAGACATGTAATACAGGGGTCATACATTTAATACAGGGGGTCAGACATTTAATACAGGGGTCATCCATTTAATACAGGGGGTCATACATTTAATACAGGGGGCCATACATTTAATACAGGGGGTCATGCATTTAATACAGGGGGTCATACATTTAATACAGGGGGTCATACATTTAATACAGGGTTCATACATTTAATACAGGGGTCATACATTTAATACAGGGGTCATCCATTTTAGTACAAGTCAGCCAGGCCCAGACACAGAACAGAGGGCTAGGAGCGAGGAGGAAGAGGGATTTTTTTTTATATTTAAAAAAATATCTTTATTAGCACAATAGTTATATCTCTCCAGCCAGTCCTCACTTTATTGTAACAGACCTAAAAAGTTACAACCAAACTCCCCCCCCCCCCCCCCTCCTCATCCGCTGTACATAGAACCCCCATGATGCCCCACACCTCTGTAAACTCCCCAAGGCGGTTCACCAGTTGATTGGACATGATTTGGAAAGGCACACACCTGTCTATATAAGGTCTCACAGTTGACAGAGCATGTCAGAGCAAAAACCAAGCCATGAGGTCGAAGGAATTGTCCGTAGAGCTCCGAGACAGGATTGTGTCGAGGCACAGATCTGGTGAAGGGTACCAACAAATGTCTACAGCATTGAAGGTCCCCAAGAACACAGTGTCCTCCATCATTCTTAGATGGAAGAAGTTTGGAACCACCAAGACTCTTCCTAGAGCTGGCCGCCCGGCCAAACTGAGCAATCGGGGGAGAAGGGCCTTGGTCAGGGAGGTGACCAAGAACCCGATGGTCACTCTGACAGCTCCAGAGTTCCTCTGTGGAGATAGGAGAACCTTCCAGAAGGACAACCATCTCTGCAGCACTCCACCAATCAGGTCTTTATGGTAGAGTGGCCAGATGGAAGCCACTCCTCAGTAAAAGGCACATGACAGCCCGCTAGGAGTTTGCCAAAAGGCACCTAAAGACTCTCAGACCATGAGAAACAAGATTCTCAGGTCTGATGAAACCAAGATTGAACTCTTTAGCCTGAATGCCAAGCGTCACGTCTGGAGGAAACCTGGCACCATCCCTACGGTGAAGCATGGTGGTGGCAGCATCATGCTGTGGGGATGTTTTTCAGTGTCAGGGACTGGGATCCTCGTCAAGATCGAGGGGAAAGATGAACGGAGCAAAGTACAGAGAGATCCTTGATGAAAACCTGCTCCAGAGCGCTCAGGACCTCAGACTGGGGCAGAGGTCCACGTTCCAACAGGGCAACGACTCTAAGCACTGGAAATAGAGGCAGCTCCTCACTGGGAATAGAGGCAGCTCTGCACAGGAAATAGAGGCAGCTCCTCACTGGGAATAGAGACAGCTCTACACTGGGAATAGAGGCAGCTCTGCACTGGGAATAGAGGCAGCTCCTCACTGGGAATAGAGGCAGCTCAACACTGGGAATAGAGACAGCTCTACACTGGGAATAGAGGCAGCTCTACACTGGGAATAGAGGCAGCTCCTCACTGTGAATAGAGGCAGCTCTTCACTGGGAATAGAGGCAGCTCTTCACTGGGAATAGAGGCAGCTCCTCACTGGGAATAGAGGCAGCTCCTCACTGGGAATAGAGGCAGCTCAACACTGGGAATAGAGGCAGCTCAACACTGGGAATAGAGACAGCTCCTCACTGGGAATAGAGGCAGCTCCTCACTGGGAATAGAGGCAGCTCTGAAGTAAAGAGTGGGAACAAACGAGGTCTGTGATCTAACCTCCCCCCTCTTTTCCCTTTCCTCCCACCCAACCTCCCCCCTCTTTTCCCTTTCCTCCCACCCAACCTCCCCCCTCTTTTCCCTTTCCTCCCACCCAACCCCAATCACCCAGCACCAATGTTCTCTGTTCTCCGTGTGACAGACAACCACGTCTTTGTTACTGTCTGAATGGAGGTTAAACATCCCTTGAAATCAGAGCTCTTTGGTTTTCTGGACGCATAATGGGAGTACCAGTCTACCTGCGTCCCAAATGGCACCCTATTCTCTAATAGGGCTCTGGTCAACATGAGTGCACTATATAGGGAATAGGGAGCCATAGGGATGAAGGCCCAGTGTCCCCAATGCCTTTCTCATGGTAATGTGAGTGTTCTTCTCTCTTTGTAACCATGGTATCGTGGCAGGAAGAAAGCTGGGTGGTGATACGGGGCTTTTCTCTCAACTACTTTCCTACTTGTCTTGTCTCTATCCCTTTTTTACCCTCCTCTTCTCTGTTTCTCCTCTCTCTCTCTCTCTCTCTCTCTCTCTCTCACTCTCACTCTCTCTCTCTCTCTCTCTCTCTCTCTCTCTCTCTCTCTCTCTTTTATCATAATCGTAATATATCATCTATATGTCATTGAGCAGACGCTTTCATCCAAAGCGACTTAAGTCATATCATCTTGGAGGGCAGGGTTGGAGGGACGGACAGAGGGAGGTAGGGAGGGACGGAGGTAGGAAGGGAGGTAGGTAGGGAGGTAGGGAGGGAGGGATGGATGTAGGGAGGTAGGTAGGGAGGGACGGAGGTAGGTAGGGAGGTAGGTAGGGAGGTAGGGAGGGAGGTAGGTAGGGAGGGAGGGAGGTAGGGAGGGACGGAGGTAGGTAGGGAGGTAGGTAGGGAGGTAGGGAGGGAGGTAGGTAGGGAGGTAGGGAGGTAGGGACGGAGGTAGGTAGGGAGGGATGGATGTAGGGAGGTAGGTAGGGAGGGACGGAGGTAGGTAGGTAGGGAGGGACGGAGTGAGGTAGGGAGGGACAGAGGGACGGACAGAGGGAGGTAGGTAGGTAGGGAAGGACGGAGGTAGGTAGGGAGGTAGGTAGGGAGGGAGGGATGGATGTAGGGAGGTAGGTAGGGAGGGAGGGACGGAGGTAGGGAGGGACGGACGGAGGGAGGTAGGTAGGTAGGTAGGTAGGTAGGGAGGGACGGAGGGAGGTAGGTAGGGAGGTAGGGAGGGAGGTAGGTAGGGGAGGGACGGAGGGAGGGAGGTAGGGACGGAGGGATGGATGTAGGGAGGTAGGTAGGTAGGTAGGGAAGGACGGAGGGAGGGAGGTAGGTAGGTAGGTAGGGAGGGACGGAGGTAGGAAGGGAGGTAGGGGCGGAGGGAGGGAGGGAGGGAGGGAGGTAGGGACGGAGGGAGGGATGGATGTAGGTAGATAGGTTTACTGGCGGAGCTAAGAAGTGTTGTGTTCCGGCTGCTGGATACACAGGAATAATTATCCGGCCTGGATACACAGGAATAATTATCCAGCCTGGATACACAGGAATAATTATCCAGCCTGGATACACAGGAATAATTATCCAGCCTGGATACACAGGAATAATTAGATACAGATTATTAAATTATCAAAACACAGTGACTCTAATATCCAAAACACAGTGACCCTAATATCCAAAACACAGTGACCCTAATATCCAAAACACAGTGACCCTAATATCCAAAACACAGTGACTCTAATATCCAAAACACAGTGACCCTAATATCCAAAACACAGTGACTCTAATATCCAAAACACAGTGACCCGAATATCCAAAACACAGTGACCCGAATATCCAAAACACAGTGACCCTAATATCCAAAACACAGTGACTCTAATATCCAAAACACAGTGACCCTAATATCCAAAACACAGTGACCCTAATATCCAAAACACAGTGACCCTAATATCCAAAACACAGTGACTCTAATATCCAAAACACAGTGACCCTAATATCCAAAACACAGTGACCCTAATATCCAAAACACAGTGACTCTATTATCCAAAACACAGTGACTCTAATATCCAAAACACAGTGACCCTAATATCCAAAACACAGTGACTCTAATATCCAAAACACAGTGACTCTAATATCCAAAACACAGTGACTCTAATATCCAAAACACAGTGACCCTAATATCCAAAACACAGTGACTCTAATATCCAAAACACAGTGACTCTGATATCCAAAACACAGTGACTCTAATATCCAAAACAGAGTCACCAAGACTGATCTACTGTTGTTCCCTTTCAGTCACTCGGTATAACAGGAAACACACACACACACACACACACACACACACACACACACACACACACACACACACACACACACACACACACACACACACACACACACACACACACACACACACACACACACAGGAAACACACACCCACACACACAGGAAACACACACAGTGGAATTACGGCCTATTCCTTCATGGCACCTCCTTTCTCTTCGGAGCCATGGAACTGCACATATCAAATTAGCAATGCCTCACCCCAGTGTCCAGCTCGGCTCTAAATCCTCTTATAGCGCTTTTAGATTCACTAGACATGTTGCCAGCGCTCTAACCTTTCATCTCCACTTATTCAGGTTTGATTTAAGTGAGGAAGCATTCTCCCTCCTTGGCAGAGAGCCACTCCGTTCTGCCTCCAAACTGCCCTCTCTCCCTGGCAGAGAGCCACTCCGTTCTGCCTCCAAAATGCCCTCTCTCCCTGGCAGAGAGCCACTCCGTTCTGCCTCCAAACTGCCCTCTCTCCCTGGCAGAGAGCCACTCCGTTCTGCCTCCAAACTGCCCTCTCTCCCTGGCAGAGAGCCACTCCGTTCTGCCTCCAAACTGCCCTCTCTCCCTGACAGAGAGCC
This sequence comes from Salvelinus namaycush, assembly GCF_016432855.1. Taxonomy (NCBI): domain Eukaryota; kingdom Metazoa; phylum Chordata; class Actinopteri; order Salmoniformes; family Salmonidae; genus Salvelinus; species Salvelinus namaycush. The sequence goes on from NW_024061136.1 coordinate 88,760, forward strand.
ACTCCGTTCTGCCTCCAAACTGCCCTCTCTCCCTGACAGAGAGCCACTCCGTTCTGCCTCCAAACTGCCCTCTCTCCCTGACAGAGAGCCACTCCGTTCTGCCTCCAAACTGCCCTCGGGATGTATGCACACACGTCACTTTCGGGGTATAGGAAACAGAAAGACGACAGGAGGCTGTGAAGAACAAGTTAATCCATAACAACAGCTAGAGGAGAGGAGAGCACAGCAGGCTGCTATAACCTATAACATCTAAAGAGGAGGCAGTAAAATAACATTTGATTTGATGCAGTTATTTCGTCATGACGCATTCAAACAGAAACGTACTGTCTTGCTCTTCACTGTAATCAGAGAGCTGATTTCAATACGATGCCATGACAGTGTCTCTTGGCTAAAAGTAAAGGACAGACTGACCTGCATCACCTTTTAAAAATGATATAAGAAGCATTTATGTGTTGAAAATTCAAAATTGTTTGCACAATCAACAGCTCTGAAACACACAGCACAGACACACATCACAGACACACACAGTACAGACACACAGCACAGACACATAGCACGGACACACAGCTCGGACACACAGCTCAGACACACAGCTCAGACACACAGCACAGACACACAGCTCAGACACACAGCTCGGACACACAGCTCAGACACACAGCTCAGACACACAGCTCAGACACACAGCACAGACACACAGCACAGACACACAGCACAGACACACAGCACAGACACACAGCACAGACACACAGACACACAGCACAGACACACATCACAGACACACAGCTCGGCAACACACAGCACAGACACACACCTCGGACACACACAGCACAGACACACACAGCACAGACACACAGCTAAGACACACAGCTAAGGGACTGGTTTAGACCCGGGACACCAGGTGGGTGATTCCCCTCTAATCAGGGACTGATTTAGACCTGGGACACCAGGTGGGTGATTCCCCTCTAATCAGGGACTGATTTAGACCCGGGACACCAGGTGGGTGATTCCCCTCTAATCAGGGACTGATTTAGACCCGGGACACCAGGTGGGTGATTCCCCTCTAATCAGGGACTGATTTAGACCCGGGACACCAGGTGGGTGATTCCCCTCTAATCAGGGACTGATTTAGACCTGGGACACCAGGTGGGTGATTCCCCTCTAATCAGGGACTGATTTAGACCCGGGACACCAGGTGGGTGATTCCCCTCTAATCAGTGACTGATTTAGGCCTGGGACACCAGGTGGGTGATTCCCCTCTAATCAGGGACTGATTTAGACCTGGGACACCAGGTGGGTGATTCCCCTCTAATCAGGGACTGATTTAGACCTGGGACACCAGGTGGGTGATTCCCCTCTAATCAGGGACTGATTTAGACCTGGGACACCAGGTGGGTGATTCCCCTCTAATCAGGGACTGATTTAGACCTGGGACACCAGGTGGGTGATTCCCCTCTAATCAGGGACTGATTTAGACCTGGGACACCAGGTGGGTGATTCCCCTCTGATCAGGGACTGATTGACACCAGGTGGGTGATTCCCCTCTAATCAGGGGCTGATTTAGACCAGGGACACCAGGTGGGTGATTCCCCTCTAATCAGGGACTGATTTAGACCTGGGACACCAGGTGGGTGACTGATTTAGACCTGGGACACCAGGTGGGTGATTCCCCTCTAATCAGGGACTGATTTAGACCTGGGACACCAGGTGGGTGATTCCCCTCTAATCAGGGACTGATTTAGACCTGGGACACCAGGTGGGTGATTCCCCTCTAATCAGGGACTGATTTAGACCTGGGACACCAGGTGGGTGATTCCCCTCTAATCAGGGACTGATTTGACCTGGGACACCAGGTGGGTGATTCCCCTCTAATCAGGGACTGATTTAGACCTGGGACACCAGGTGGGTGATTCCCCTCTAATCAGGGACTGATTTAGACCTGGGACACCAGGTGGGTGATTCCCCTCTAATCAGGGACTGATTTAGACCTGGGACACCAGGTGGGTGATTCCCCTCTAATCAGGGCCTGATTTAGACCTGGGACACCAGGTGGGTGATTCCCCTCTAATCAGGGACGCCAGGTGGGTGATTGCCCTCTAATCAGGGGCTGATTTAGACCTGGGACACCAGGTGGGTGATTCCCCTCTAATCAGGGACTGATTTAGACCTGGGACACCAGGTGGGGGATTCCCCTCTAATCAGGGACTGATTTAGACCTGGGACACCAGGTGGGGGATTCCCCTCTAATCAGGGACTGATTTAGACCTGGGACACCAGGTGGGTGATTCCCCTCTAATCAGGGACTGATTTAGACCAGGGACACCAGGTGGGTGCAATTAATTATCAAGTAGAAGAGAAAACCAGCACGCTCCGGACCTCGTAGGGTAAAAGTTCCCTGGTCTATGGCTTGGGTGGCTGGGGGCTTAAACAATTTTCCGGACGTTCCTCTGACACCCCCTAGTATAGGAAATGAGGCTAGTACAGGCTATAACAGCATCATTTTCCAAACGTGGTTTTGGCAGAAGCACACTTTTGAGAACAGCCACAATGATGACACTACACTGTCATTGTAATGATGAATCTATTAAAATACCTTAAATACGATCTTTGCATAAAATGACATGAATGGGTTATAGATATGCTATGGGTATATTTCACGAACCTTTTTCATAATGCAGTCGGGACCTGTTATAACACGTTCATGACATGCTTATAGATGTGTAATGAATGCCTTGTGGATACGTAGTCAAAGTAAGTCGTTAGCGAACACTATGATTAATGTGTCTAGATGAACCGATGACCTACATATAGTTCATATATTCACATAGATATCTACTACAGCGATGATAATAATTGCAGAGATACTAAACTGTCAATGTCACCCGTGTAAGTTCAAACTTCCCATACGAACGCTAGTTCTCCATTTAGGTACCAGTAGTAGGGTTATAGCTAGCCTAGTAAATAAAGATATAACTCTATTAGGGTTATATGCATTTCTTTAACTAGAAAGAGGTTTAAAGTTAAACCCAACGCTAGTTCTCCATTAGGTATCAGCAGTAGGGTTATAGCTAGCCTAGTAAATAAACATATAACTCCATAGGGTTATATGCATTTCTTTAACTAGAAAGAGGTTTAACGCTACAAGTCCCTCAGGAGCCCATTGTCTCCTCACTGTTCAGTTCTCTTGGAACATCTGTTAACTCACAGCAGAGATGTATTTACAGCCATTTACTGGCCCACTTCCAATTAGCTCCTGTGTTTGAGTACATGTGAGGCCTGTAAAACAACCCACAGCTCCGTTTACATGGTTACTGAAGCACACGCATCAGCCTGGTCGAACACCGATTCACTTGAGATGCGTATAGGTACAGGGAGTGTTTCTATATGCTTAATAAACAGGTTCAACCACAGGCCATCTCAAGGGCTTTTCACACGATGCTGAGCCTCACCAAGCTGTACTGGGCTGGTTCAACCACAGGCTCTCTCAAGGGCTTTTCACACATGCTGAGCCTCACCAAGCTGTACTGGCCTGGTTCAACCACAGGACATCACTGGCAGAGGAAAACTCATTGACATGGCTACACTTAGCAACTGAAAGTGTCTAAAATAAAGCATTGTGGTTAATTTTGTATTAAAATTTAAAAAACGTTTGTTGAAATATCAACAACTGTACACATGTCCAGTGACGATGACAAAAATAACTTGCTACTTAACATTGAAAAACCCTCACCCCTTCTACCAGTCCATAATGTTGAGAAACCCTCACCCCTTCTATCCAGTCCATAATGTTGAAAAACCCTCACCCCTTCTACCAGTCCATAATGTTGAGAAACCCTCACCCCTTCTACCAGTCCATAATGTTGAGAAACCCTCACCCCTTCTACCAGTCCATAATGTTGAGAAACCCTCACCCCTTCTATCAGTCCATAATGTTGAGAAACCCTCACCCCTTCTACCAGTCCATAATGTTGAGAAACCCTCACCCCTTCTACCAGTCCATAATGTTGAGAAACCCTCACCCCTTCTACCAGTCCATAATGTTGAGAAACCCTCACCCAACCCTCACCCCTTCTACCAGTCCATAATGTTGAGAAACCCTCACCCCTTCTACCAGTCCATAATGTTGAGAAACCCTCACCCAACCCTCACCCCTTCTACCAGTCCATAATGTTGAGAAACCCTCACCCCTTCTATCAGTCCATAATGTTGAGAAACCCTCACCCCTTCTATCAGTCCATAATGTTGAGAAACCCTCACCCCTTCTATCAGTCCATAATGTTGAGAAACCCTCACCCAACCCTCACCCCTTCTACCAGTCCATAATGTTGAGAAACCCTCACTCCTTCTACCAGTCCATAATGTAGAGAAACCCTCACCCCTTCTATCCAGTCCATAATGTTGAGAAACCCTCACCCCTTCTATCAGTCCATAATGTTGAGAAACCCTCACCCCTTCTATCCAGTCCATAATGTTGAGAAACCCTCACCCCTTCTACCAGTCCATAATGTTGAGAAACCCTCACCCAACCCTCACCCCTTCTACCAGTCCATAATGTTGAGAAACCCTCACCCCTTCTACCAGTCCATAATGTTGAGAAACCCTCACCCAACCCTCACCCCTTCTACCAGTCCATAATGTTGAGAAACCCTCACCCCTTCTATCAGTCCATAATGTTGAGAAACCCTCACCCCTTCTATCAGTCCATAATGTTGAGAAACCCTCACCCCTTCTATCAGTCCATAATGTTGAGAAACCCTCACCCAACCCTCACCCCTTCTACCAGTCCATAATGTTGAGAAACCCTCACTCCTTCTACCAGTCCATAATGTAGAGAAACCCTCACCCCTTCTATCCAGTCCATAATGTTGAGAAACCCTCACCCCTTCTATCAGTCCATAATGTTGAGAAACCCTCACCCCTTCTATCCAGTCCATAATGTTGAGAAACCCTCACCCCTTCTATCAGTCCATAATGTTGAGAAACCCTCACCCCTTCTACCAGTCCATAATGTTGAGAAACCCTCACCCCTTCTACCAGTCCATAATGTTGAGAAACCCTCACCCAACCCTCACCCCTTCTACCAGTCCATAATGTTGAGAAACCCTCACCTCTTCTACCCAGTCCATAATGTTGAGAAACCCTCACCCCTTCTATCAGTCCATAATGTTGAGAAACCCTCACCCCTTCTACCAGTCCATAATGTTGAGAAACCCTCACCCCTTCTACCAGTCCATAATGTTGAGAAACCCTCACCCAACCCTCACCCCTTCTACCAGTCCATAATGTTGAGAAACCCTCACCTCTTCTACCCAGTCCATAATGTTGAGAAACCCTCACCCCTTCTACCAGTCCATAATGTTGAGAAACCCTCACCCCTTCTATCCAGTCCATAATGTTGAGAAACCCTCACCCCTTCTATCCAGTCCATAATGTTGAGAAACCCTCACCCCTTCTATCCAGTCCATAATGTTGAGAAACCCTCACCCCTTCTACCAGTCCATAATGTTGAGAAACCCTCACCCCTTCTACCCAGTCCATAATGTTGAGAAACCCTCACCCCTTCTATCAGTCCATAATGTTGAGAAACCCTCACCCCTTCTATCCAGTCCATAATGTTGAGAAACCCTCACCCCTTCTACCAGTCCATAATGTTGAGAAACCCTCACCCCTTCTACCAGTCCATAATGTTGAGAAACCCTCACCCCTTCTACCAGTCCATAATGTTGAGAAACCCTCACCCCTTCTACCAGTCCATAATGTTGAGAAACCCTCACCCCTTCCATCCAGTCCATAATGTTGAGAAACCCTCACCCCTTCTATCCAGTCCATAATGTTGAGAAACCCTCACCCGTTCTACCAGTCCATAATGTTGAGAAACCCTCACCCCTTCTATCCAGTCCATAATGTTGAGAAACCCTCACCCCTTCTATCCAGTCCATAATGTTGAGAAACCCTCACCCCTTCTATCCAGTCCACAATGTTGAGAAACCCTCACCCCTTCTATCCAGTCCATAATGTTGAGAAACCCTCACCCCTTCTATCAGTCCATAATGTTGAGAAACTCTCACCCCTTCTACCAGTCCATAATGTTGAGAAACCCTCACCCCTTCTACCAGTCCATAATGTTGAGAAACCCTCACCCGTTCTACCAGTCCATAATGTTGAGAAACCCTCACCCCTTTTATCCAGTCCATAATGTTGAGAAACCCTCACCCCTTTTATCCAGTCCATAATGTTGAGAAACCCTCACCCCTTTTATCCAGTCCATAATGTTGAGAAACCCTCACCCCTTTTATCCAGTCCATAATGTTGAGAAACCCTCACCCCTTTTATCCAGTCCATAATGTTGAGAAACCCTCACCCCTTTTATCCAGTCCATAATGTTGAGAAACCCTCACCCCTTCTATCCAGTCCATAATGCCAGAAATATTCCAAACTCACAAAAACGTATTTCTTTAAAATGTTGTGCACAAATTTGTTTACATTCCTGTTAGTGAGCATTTCTCCTTTTGCCAAGACAATCCATCCACCTGACAGGTGTGGGCATATCAAGAAGCTGATTAAACAGCGTGATCATTATACAGGTGCACCTTGTGCTGGGGAGAATAAAAGGTCACTCTAAAACGTGCAGTTTTGTCTCAACACAATATCACAGATGTCTCAAGATTTTAAGGAGTGTGTAATTGGAATGCTGACTGCCGGAATGTCCACCAGAGCTGTTTCCAGGAAACTGGACGTTCGTTTCTCTACCATGAGCCGCCTCCAATGTAGTTTTTTGAGAATTTGGCAGTACGTCCAAACGGCCTTACAATCGCAGACCACTTGTAACCACGCCAGTCCAGGACCTCCACATCCGGCTTCTTCTCCTGAGGGATCATCTGAGATCAGCGGCCCGGACAGCTGATGAAACTGAGGAGCATTTCTGTCTGTAATAAAGCCTTTTCCGTGTGGAAAAACTCATCCTGATTGGCTGGGCCAGTGGGTCGTCCTGGTCCACCCACGGCTGCAGCAAATCAGGATGAGTTGCTGCAGCCCTGCCCAGTCGTGTGAAATCCATAGATTAGGGCCAGATGAATTTCTTTCAATTGGACTGATTTCTTTACATGAACTGTAACAGTAAAATCTTTGATTTTTTAAAATAAATGTTGCGTTTATATTTTTGGTTCAGTATATTTCTCATTTTTGACGGTATGACAGTATTTGATGTTTCAGAATAAAAACAGTTGTAAACGTGTTTTATAAGTAATGAATGACCATAGAATGGTACCAAATTAATTCCAGGGTTTCACCAAAGAACGTAAGAGCACCTCTTTGTGGACTGGCTGCACTAAACTATAATTTAAGGCCTTCCTTCGCTCTAGATTACAGAACATGGCTGTTACAGACAGGTGTTCTGTAATCTAGAGTCCAAAGGGGGGGTACTGTACTGGTACCAAATTAACTCCAATGATTCAGAGAGGTCATTGTGTCTGTCTATACAGGGTCTGGTAACAGCTCCATCTCTACTACTCTATACAGGGTCCTGGTCTGGTCTGGTAACAGCTCCATCTCTACTACTCTATACAGGGTCCTGGTCTTGTTACAGCTCCATCTCTACTACTCTATACAGGGTCCTGGTCTGGTAACAGCTCCATCTCTACTACTCTATACAGGGTCCTGGTCTGGTAACAGCTCCATCTCTACTACTCTATACAGGGTCCTGGTCTGGTAACAGCTCCATCTCTACTACTCTATACAGGGTCCTGGTCTGGTCTGGTTACAGCTCCATCTCTACTACTCTATACAGGGTCCTGGTCTGGCAACAGCTCCATCTCTACTACTCTATACAGGGTCCTGGTCTGGTAACAGCTCCATCTCTACTACTCTATACAGGGTCCTGGTCTGGTAACAGCTCCATCTCTACTACTCTATACAGGGTCCTGGTCTGGTAACAGCTCCATCTCTACTACTCTATACAGGGTCCTGGTCTGGTAACAGCTCCATCTCTACTACTCTATACAGGGTCCTGGTCTGGTAACAGCTCCATCTCTACTACTCTATACAGGGTCCTGGTCTGGTAACAGCTCCATCTCTACTACTCTATACAGGGTCCTGGTCTGGTTACAGCTCCATCTCTACTACTCTATACAGGGTCCTGGTCTGGTAACAGCTCCATCTCTACTACTCTATACAGGGTCCTGGTCTGGTAACAGCTCCATCTCTACTACTCTATACAGGGTCCTGGTCTGGTAACAGCTCCATCTCTACTACTCTATACAGGGTCCTGGTCTGGTAACAGCTCCATCTCTACTACTCTATACAGGGTCCTGGTCTGGTAACAGCTCCATCTCTACTACTCTATACAGGGTCCTGGTCTGGTAACAGCTCCATCTCTACTACTCTATACAGGGTCCTGGTCTGGTAACAGCTCCATCTCTACTACTCTATACAGGGTCCTGGTCTGGTAACAGCTCCATCTCTACTACTCTATACAGGGTCCTGGTCTGGTAACAGCTCCATCTCTACTACTCTATACAGGGTCCTGGTCTGGTAACAGCTCCATCTCTACTACTCTATACAGGGTCCTGGTCTGGTAACAGCTCCATCTCTACTACTCTATACAGGGTCCTGGTCTGGTAACAGCTCCATCTCTACTACTCTATACAGGGTCCTGGTCTGGTAACAGCTCCATCTCTACTACTCTATACAGGGTCCTGGTCTGGTAACAGCTCCATCTCTACTACTCTATACAGGGTCCTGGTCTG
>NW_024061136.1:102500-133424 GCF_016432855.1 Salvelinus namaycush
GTGAGGGAGGTAGAGACGGAGAGAGAGGGAGAAGGAGAGAGAGAGGGGTGAGGGAGGTAGAGACGGAGGGAGAGGGAGAGAGAGAGGGGTGAGGGAGGTAGAGACGGAGAGAGAAGGAGAGAGAGAGGGGGATGAGGAAGAAAGGGAGAGATCAGGCCATGGAGTCATGGAAATAGCAACGGATGGAACAGCCACATCCACAATGCAGATAACAAGCATCTAGGTGGATAAGGAACCACTAAGCCAAGTCTAGGTGGATAAGGAACCACTAAGCCAAGTCTAGGTGGATAAGGAACCACTAAGCCAAGTCTAGGTGGATAAGGAACCACTAAGCCAAGTCTAGGTGGATAAGGAACCACTAAGCCAAGTCTAGGTGGATAAGGAACCACTAAGCCAAGTCTAGGTGGATAAGGAACCACTAAGCCAAGTCTAGGTGGATAAGGAACCACTAAGCCAAGTCTAGGTGGATAAGGAACCACTAAGCCAAGTCTAGGTGGATAAGGAACCACTAAGCCAAGTCTAGGTGGATAAGGAACCACTAAGCCAAGTCTAGGTGGATAAGGAACCACTAAGCCAAGTCTAGGTGGATAAGGAACCACTAAGCCAAGTCTAGGTGGATAAGGAACCACTAAGCCAAGTCTAGGTGGATAAGGAACCACTAAGCCAAGTCTAGGTGGATAAGGAACCACTAAGCCAAGTCTAGGTGGATAAGGAACCACTAAGCCAAGACACCCCCAAACAAACTGGACTGGGGCAGATATCCCCCTCCTCCATTGTCCTTTTCAGCAAGGTACCAGCCACTATGTAACCAGGTCAGCTCAGTACAACTTGGCAAAGTAGTGTGTGTTTTCCCTGAGCTTCGGTCAGGGCGGTTTGTACTGTGGTGTGTGTGTGTGTGTGTGTGTGTGTGTTCTTACCGCAGTTAGCGAACTTGAGGGAGAGGACACAGCTGTCATGGAGATGTAGCTGGTATTTCTCAGGCTTGGTGTGGTGGAGCACCTCTACGTTACTGCTCTCCATCCCTACAGCTAACCACTCCCCTGTCGGACAGTATCCCAGAGAGAAGATCTGGAGGAACAGATTGATCTTTAGTAATACATTTGGACTCTGAGTTACATACAATATACTGAGATTATTTATATTTTTTATTTTTTATCAAGGAGCACGTGTATCGCTTAAGTTGGAAAAATGTAGAAACACACAAAGATATTTAGGAGTACAATGAAAAAATATTTGAGTTAATAAAGCTAGAATCCTTCATTTTTCCTAGACGCACTGGTGATCCTAAAGTAAACTTCCTGTTCGCAGAGCAAAACATTTTAGACACATTTGCAAGTAAAATGGTCACACTGTAGAGCCCTGGTTTTGAGGGTTATAAGCCTTACTCAAGGGCACAACGGCAGTAGGTAGCAACTGGGATTTTGATACCAGTGTGTGTGTGTGTGAGAGAGAGCGTACCTGTGAGGTGAAGTCGTGTGTGTGTGTGTGTGTGTGTGTGTGTGTGTGTGTGTGTGTGTGTGTGTGTGTGTGTGTGTGTGTGAGCGTACCTGTGAGGTGAAGTCGTGTGTGTGTGTGTGTGTGTGTGTGTGTGTGTGTGTGTGTGTGTGTGTGTGTGTGTGTGTGAGAGAGCGTACCTGTGAGGTGAAGTCGTGTGTGTGTGTGTGTGTGTGTGAGCGTACCTGTGAGGTGAAGTCGTGCTGCTGTAGTTGCCGTCCCTCTCTCAGGTCCCAGGAACGTACCGTATTGTCCAGACCTCCTGTCCACAGCTTGGTCCCATCGTGAGAGATATCTATACAGCTGGCCCCGTCCGTATGGCCCTGGAACTGCCTGTGAGAAACCAGAAAGGTTCTCTTTTACAAAGCACGTCTGTATAAACCATGTATGTACAGATAATGTATCCTTGGAAACCATGTCTTTACCACTAAACACCTGTAGAGCCACGACACCGACACAACCACAGGTAGTCTAATAATGTCCTCACAGACCATGTCCTAAACCCACTGGTAGTCTAATAATGTCCTCACAGACCATGTCCTAAACCCACTGGTAGTCTAATAATGTCCTTTCAGACCATGTCCTAAACCCACTGGTAGTCTAATAATGTCCTTACAGACCATGTCCTAAACCCACTGGTAGTCTAATAATGTCCTTACAGACCATGTCCTAAACCCTCTGGTAGTCTAATAATGTCCTTACAGACCATGTCCTAAACCCTCTGGTAGTCTAATAATGTCCTTACAGACCATGTCCTAAACCCACTGGTAGTCTAATAATGTCCTTACAGACCATGTCCTAAACCCACTAGTAGTCTAATAATGTCCTTTCAGACCATGTCCTAAACCCACTGGTAGTCTAATAATGTCCTTACAGACCATGTCCTAAACCCACTGGTAGTCTAATAATGTCCTTACAGACCATGTCCTAAACCCACTGGTAGTCTAATAATGTCCTTACAGACCATGTCCTAAACCCACTGGTAGTCTAATAATGTCCTTACAGACCATGTCCTAAACCCACTGGTAGTAATAATGTCCTCACAGACCATGTCCTAAACCCACTGGTAGTAATAATGTCCTTACAGACCATGTCCTAAACCCACTAGTAGTCTAATAATGTCCTTACAGACCATGTCCTAAACCCACTGGTAGTCTAATAATGTCCTTACAGACCATGTCCTAAACCCACTGGTAGTCTAATAATGTCCCCACAGACCATGTCCTAAACCCACTGGTAGTCTAATAATGTCCTTACAGACCATGTCCTAAACCCACTAGTAGTCTAATAATGTCCTTACAGACCATGTCCTAAACCCACTGGTAGAGTGACAAATATGTCCTTACAAACCCCTACCATAAAATCACAGATTTAAATAATAAACCACCATGAAAGCCATACAAAATACCAAACATACAAAACCACCGGTAGTCAACAAAAAATGTCCTTACAATCTATACCTTCTTACAAACCACATGGTGGGACAAGATGGCGCCCGACAGACCCGGTCGCCCTGATTCTAGCTCTCTGTTTTTCAGACATTATTTGCTCAGAACGTTTCTTGTATTATCACCTACCCCTGGAAATAACTTTTGGATATTAGATCAGAGGTCACGCAGCAGAAACTAGACCTCCCTGAGATGGATCCTTTGCCTGAACTTCCCGAAGCAGCTCTACTCAGCCTGGGGGCTGCACCAAAAACGCAGACGCCAGAGAAGAGGTAAGAGTGGGGCCCTAGTCAGACTCAGGTGGCGTGCACTACTAGTGTTACTCACTACATTCAGTCCCTCGACAATAAAGTACACAAGCTCAGGGCGAGGATCTCCTTCCAAAGAGAGACAGGAACTGTAAACATGCTATTTTCAGGTCTCTCCAGAGATGTTTGATCGGGCATTGGCTGGGCTACTCAAGAACATTCAGAGACTTGTCCCGAAGCCACTCATGCGTTGTCTTGGCTGTGTGCTTAGGGTCATTGTCCTGGTTGAAGGTGAACCTTCAACCCAGCCTGAGGTCCAGAGCGCTCTGGAGCAGGTTTTCATCTGTGCTCTGTTCATCTTTGCCTCGATCCTGACTAGTCTCCCAGTCCCTGCCGCTGAAAAACATCCCCACAGCATGATGCTGCCACCACCATGCTTCACCGTAGGGATGGTGCCAGGTTTCCTCCAGACGTGATGCTTGGCATTCAGGCCAAAGATTTCAATCTTGGTTTCATCAGACCAGAGAATCTTGTTTCTCATGGTCTGGGAGTCTTTAGGTGCCTTTTGGCAAACTCCAAGTGGGCTGTCATGTGCCTTTTACTGAGGAGTGGCTTCCCTCTGGCAACTCTACCATAAAGACCTGATTGGCAGAGTGCTGCAGAGATGGTTGTCCTTCTGGAAGGTTCTCCCATCTCTACAGAGGAACACTGGAGCTCTGTCAGAGTGGACATTGGGTTCTTGGTCACCCCCCAATACGACAGTACAAAGACAAAAGTAGAGTCGCAATTCAACGGCTCAGACGCTAGACGTATGTAGGAGGGACTCCAGACAATCACCGATTTATAAAGGGAAAGCAAGAACAACGTAAGTAATTTAAGCATGTTAACCGTTGCAAAGCTGCCGGCCCAGATAGCATCCCAAGCCGCATCCTCAGGGCATGTGGAGAGATTACATTTTCTGAATTCGTCCTGCTAGGTGACCTAAACTGGGACATGCTTAAACCACCTGACCAAGTCCTAAAGCAATGGGACTCTCTAAATCTCTCTCCGATTATCACCAATCCCACAAGATATGACTCCAAACACCCAGAAAAGGCTACTCTTCTCGATATTATCCTCACAAATAATCCTGATCCGTCTGGTGTTTTCTGTAATGAATTTAGTGATCACTGTTTTACAGCCTGTGTTCGTAATGGCTGCTCAGTGAAACGACCTGTCCTGATTTGTCATAGACACTTGCTAAAAAACTTTAATGAGCAAGCCTTCCTTCACGAACTGGCGTCTGTAAATTGGTATAGAATCAGCTTGATCTCCTCTGTCGAAGACGATTGGACCTTCTTTTGATGTTTTCAGTGGTATTGTTAACAAACACGCCCCCATAAAGAAAATGAGAATTAAAAACAGGTTCAGCCCCTGGTTCGACCGTGATCTGGCAGAGTTACTCCACCTCAAGAATTGCATTTGGCGAAAGGCTCAGGACACGTATACTCAGGCTGACTGGCTCTCGTTCAGGCAAATGATAAATAAGTGTACTCAGGCTATCTGGTAGGCCAAGTTAGTTACTTTAAAGAGCAGTTGTCTCTCTGTGGGTCTCACCCCAAGAAGTTCTGGAAAACGGTTAAAGACCTGGAGAATAAACCCTCCTCCTCACAGCTGTCCCTTAATGATGATGATGTGGTTGTTACTGACAAGAAGCACATGGCTGAGCTCTTTAATTACCACTTCATTAAGTCAGGATTCCTATTTGACTCAGCCATGCCTCCTTGCCCGTCCAACATTTCCTCATCTCCCACCCCTTCTAATGCGACTATCCCCGATGCTTCTTCCTCTTTTTCCCCTGCCCCGCTACAAAGTTTCTCCCTGCTGGCGGTCACTGAGTCTGAGGTGCTAAAGGAGCTCCTTAAACTTGACCCGAAAAACATCTGGGTCAGATGGTTTAGACCCTTTCTTCTTTAAGGTCATCACTAAGCCTATCTCCAACCTTTTGAACCTGTCTCTCCTTTCTGGGGAGGTTCCCATTGCTTGGAAGGCAGCCACAGTTCATCCTTTATTTAAAGGGAGAGATCAATCTGATCCTAACTGTTACAGGCCTCTATTTTGCCCTGTTTATCAAGTGTGTTGGAAAAACCTGTCCATAATCAACTGACTGGCTTTCTTGATGTCTATAGTATTCTCTCTGGTATGCAATCTGGTTTCCTCCCGGGTTATGGATGTGTCACTGCAACCTTAAAGGTCCTCAATGATGTCACCATTGCCCTTGATTCTAAGCGATGTTGTGCTGCTTTTTGTATTGACTTGGCCAAAGCTTTAGATACGGTAGACCATTCCATTCTTGTGGGCCGGCTACGGAGTATTGGTGTCTCTGAGGGGTCTTTGGCCTGGTTTGCTAAACTACCTCTCTCAAAGAGCGCAGTGTATAAAGTCAGAACATCAGCTGTCTCAGCCACTGCCTGTCACCAAAGGAGTACCCCAAGGCTCGATCATAGGCCCCAGGCTCTTCTCAATTTACATCAACAACATAGCTCAGGCAGTAGGAAGCTCTCTCATCCATTTATATGCAGATGATACAGTGTTATACTCAGCTGGCCCCTCCCTGGATTTTGTGCTAAACGCTCTACAACAAATCTTTCTTCGTGTCCAACAAGCTTTCTCTGCCCTTAACCTTGTCCTGAACACCTCCAAAACAAAGGTCATGTGGTTTGGTTAGAAGAATGCCCCTCTCCCCACCGGTGTTATTACTACCTCTGAGGGTTTAGAGGTTGAGGTAGTCACCTCATACAAGTATTTGGGAGTATGACTAGACGGTACACTATCCTTCTCTCAGCACATATCAAAGCTGCAGGCTAAAGTTAAATCTAGACTTGGTTTCCTCTATCGTAATGGCTCCTCTTTCACCCCAGCTGCCAAACTAACCCTGATTCAGACGACCATCCTACCCATGCTAGATTACGGAGACGTAATATATAGATCGGCAGGTAAGGGTGCTCTCGAGCGGCTAGATACTCAACCCTGCACCTTAGAGACTACTGCCCTATGTACATAGAATCATTGAACACTGGTCACTTTAATAATGTTTACATACTGGTTTACCCACGTCATATGTATATACTGTATTCTAGTCAAGGTCTGTCCTATATAACTACTACTGTCCACTTCATATGTATATACTGTATTCTAGTCATGGTTCATCCTAAATAATTTATAAACTTAAAAATCTGGATTATGTATGAATTGTTTTTCATTATTGCTAGATATTATTACTGCACTGTTGGAACTAGAAACACAAACATTGAGCTGCACCTGCGACAACATCTGCAAGTCTGTGTATGCGACCAATAAACCTTGGTTTGTTGTGCTCAGAAACCCCCACATACCAGTAGAAGCCACATCCCCAACCATTCCATCTTCTCCTACCTGACGAGAGTCTGGTTGTGCAGGTCCCAGACGGCGATGTTCCCATCGCTGCAACAGGAGAAACAGACCTTGGCGTCTGGGGAGATGGCGAGGGCGTAGCAGGCCGGGGCGGAAGACGTCAGCTCAGCCTTGATACGAGGCGTCTGGGAGGCCAGATCCCAGATGGTTAAAGTACTGGCCTCTCCTCCTACGATGAGGGTACGACCGTCGGGGAGCAGCTTACAGGAACGGATGTAGTTATCCCTGTTCTGGTAGACAGAGGGAACAGACTAATCAATACACGCTTTGGACACCACAGGATCAGGCCTGAGGTTCTAGCGACAGACAGACAGACAGACAGACAGACAGACAGACAGACAGACAGACAGACAGACAGGCAGGCAGGCAGGCAGGCAGGCAGGCAGGCAGGCAGGCAGGCAGAGTCAGAGAGTCAGACAGAGTCAGAGAGTCAGACAGAGAGTCAGACAACAGGACAGACAGACAGAGAGTCAGACAACAGGACAGACAGACAGAGAGACAGACAACAGGACAGACAGACAGAGAGACAGACAACAGGACAGACAGACAGAGAGACAGACAACAGGACAGACAGACAGACAGACAGACAGACAGACAACAGGACAGACAGACAGACATAGAGTCAGACAGAGAGTCAGACAGACAGAGAGACAGACAACAGGACAGACAGACAGAGAGACAGACAACAGGACAGACAGACAACAGGACAGACAGACAGAGACAGACAACAGGACAGACAGACAGACAGACAGACAGACAGACAGACAACAGGACAGACAGACAGACAGACAGACAGACAGACAACATGACAGACAGACAGAGACAGACAGACAGACAGAGGGAACATTCATTGTATTTCTACCATCGTAGTAAACATATCTAGACTGTAGCAGTGAAAAGTGGTGCTGTTTGGTTGGTTATTAAGGCCATGTTAAGGTCAAGGGTTCCATTCCCACTCAAGGATCACACATACACAAACTAAAATGACTTAGATCAAAGTAAACAAGTGAAGTAGTAGCAACAACAGCAGTATTAAGATATTCCATAGTATTATATAGTATTATATAGTATTATGTAGTATAATATAGTATTATATAGTTTAATATAGTATAATATAGTATTATATAGTATTATATAGTATAATATTGTCCTCACCAGACAGTCGAGTTGTGACACCGGACTCTTGTTGACTGGCTGGTGTCCCAGATATTATATAGTATTATATAGTATTATATAGTATAATATTGTCCTCACCAGACAGTCTAGTTGGGAGACAGGACTCTTGTTGACTGGCTGGTGTCCCAGATATTATATAGTTTTATATAGTATTATATAGTATTATATAGTATAATATAGTATTATATAGTATTATATAGTTTTATATAGTATTATATAGTATTATATAGTATAATATAGTATTATATAGTTTTATATAGTATTATATAGTATAATATAGTATAATATTGTCCTCACCAGACAGTCTAGTTGAGAGACAGTACTCTTGTTGACTGGCTGGTGCCCTAGATATTCCATAGTATTATATAGTATTATATAGTATTATATAGTATAATATTGTCCTCACCAGACAGTCTAGTTGTGACACAGGACTCTTGCTGCCCGGCTGGCTGATGTCCCAGATCTTGACACAGCCCTTCCCTCCCGTGTAGACGTGTCTGGTTGGATTGGAGATGGTGACGGCACATACCACCTCGCCGTGGCTCAGCGTGTTGATCTGACGGGCGTGCCGGGGGATCCCCGGGCCTATCAGGGCGTCCGGAGGGAACGGCACCGGCTGCATCTGGCCGTCCGCACTCACGTGGAAGGAGTAGGCTCTGGCGGATGAGACATAGGCTCTCGTTAGTACTGCTGGGTAGTGTTCATTTGGTACCAAATGGAAGAAAACGGACTGAAACAGGAAGGGACTCCCTGGAGTTATCTAATAACAAACACTCATTTTAGCTTTCCTTTGCAAGAGGTTTTGTTACGGTAATGAACATGACCCCGATGATTGTTATTCTAAGAGATAAGTAGTGTAGGACTGAAGGACTTCATCTAAGACAGACAGAGAGGCAGACAGGGAGAGAGAGAAACAGACAGGGAGAGAGCGAGCGAGAATGAAAGAGAGACAGACAGAGAAAGACAGAGAGACAATCAGGACAGAGAGACAGTCAGCCAGAGAACCAGAGAGAGAGACAGACAGAGAGACAGTCAGCCAGAGAGCCAGAGAGAGAGACAGACAGAGAGACAGTCAGCCAGAGAGAGAGACAGACAGAGAGACAGTCAGCCAGAGAGCCAGAGAGAGAGACAGACAGAGAGACAGTCAGCCAGAGAGCCAGAGAGAGAGACAGACAGAGAGACAGTCAGCCAGAGAGACAGTCAGCCAGAGAGCCAGAGAGAGAGACAGACAGAGAGACAGTCAGCCAGAGAGCCAGAGAGAGAGACAGACAGAGAGACAGTCAGCCAGAGAGCCAGAGAGACAGACAGAGAGACAGACAGACTAAGAGCAGAACCCAGAGCGTGTAAGGTACTTACGGTTTCCCTCCAGATATGGAGGTGTGACTGGCTGGAAGACCTGGTCTCATGTGGGGATGAGGATCAAAACCCTGCAACAGAACAACACAACATGACCTACACAACATACTACTTACATAACATACCGAGTAGCCTTGCGGAGAAGCAGGCGTCCCTACATGGAAAGCCTGGTGAAGTCAATGGTACAAAGTAGATAGAGGTGGGTGGAAACCCTGTTCAAATCGGTAACGCCTAGCAACACATCAAACCAATCAAATGCCTTGCGTGGGTGGAGCTCCAAAGGTGCCCACTCATAATGTGTTCAAACAGAGAAGGTGTGATGCCTTCATCAGATGGGTGTTGGGTATAGACCTCATCAGATGGATGTTGGGTATAGACCTCATCAGATGGATGTTGGGTATAGACCTCATCAGATGGATGTTGGGTATAGACCTCATCAGATGGATGTTGGGTATAGACCTCATCAGATGGATGTTGGGTATAGACCTCATCAGCTGGATGTTGGGTATAGACCTATTCAGATGGATGTTGGGTATAGACCTCATCAGATGGATGTTGGGTACAGACCTCATCAGATGGATGTTGGCTATAGACCTCATCAGCAGGATGTTGGGTATAGACCTCATCAGATGGATGTTGGGTATAGACCTCAGATGGATGTTGGGTATAGACCTCATCAGATGGATGTTGGGTATAGACCTCATCAGATGGATGTTGGGTATAGACCTCATCAGGTGGATGTTGGGTATAGACCTCATCAGATGGATGTTGGGTATAGACCTCGTCAGCTGGATGTTGGGTATAGACCTCATCAGATGGATGTTGGGTATAGACCTCATCAGATGGATGTTGGGTATAGACCTCATCAGGTGGATGTTGGGTATAGACCTCGTCAGGTGGATGTTGGGTATAGACCTCGTCAGATGGATGTTGGGTATAGACCTCGTCAGCTGGATGTTGGGTATAGACCTCATCAGATGGATGTTGGGTATAGACCTCATCAGATGGATGTTGGGTATAGACCTCAGCAGATGGATGTTGGGTATAGACCTCGTCAGCTGGATGTTGGGTATAGACCTCATCAGATGGATGTTGGGTATAGACCTCATCAGAAGGATGTTGGGTATAGACCTCATCAGATGGATGTTGGGTATAGACCTCATCAGATGGATGTTGGGTATAGACCTCATCAGATGGATGTTGGGTATAGACCTCGTCAGCTGGATGTTGGGTATAGACCTCATCAGATGGATGTTGGGTATAGACCTCATCAGATGGATGTTGGGTATAGACCTCAGCAGATGGATGTTGGGTATAGACCTCAGCAGATGGATGTTGGGTATAGACCTCATCAGATGGATGTTGGGTATGGACCTCATCAGATGGATGTTGGGTATGGACCTCATCAGATGGATGTTGGGTATAGATCTCCTCAGATGGATGTTGGGTACAGACCTCATCAGATGGATGTTGGGTACAGACCTCATCAGATGGATGTTGGGTACAGACCTCATCAGATGGATGTTGGGTATAGACCTCGTCAGATGGATGTTGGGTATAGACCTCGTCAGATGGATGTTGGGTATAGACCTCATCAGATGGATGTTGGGTATAGACCTCATCAGATGGATGTTGGGTATAGACCTCAGCAGATGGATGTTGGGTATAGACCTCGTCAGCTGGATGTTGGGTATAGACCTCCTCAGATGGATGTTGGGTATAGACCTCCTCAGATGGATGTTGGGTATAGACCTCCTCAGATGGATGTTGGGTATAGACTTCATCAGCTGGATGTTGGGTATAGACCTCATCAGATGGATGTTGGGTATAGACCTCATCAGATGGATGTTGGGTATAGACCTATTCAGATGGATGTTGGGTATAGACCTCATCAGATGGATGTTGGGTATAGACCTCATCAGCAGGATGTTGGGTATAGACCTCATCAGATGGATGTTGGGTATAGACCTCATCAGATGGATGTTGGGTATAGACCTCATCAGATGGATGTTGGGTATAGATCTCATCAGATGGATGTTGGGTATAGATCTCATCAGATGGATGTTGGGTATAGACCTCATCAGATGGATGTTGGGTATGGACCTCATCAGATGGATTTTGTGTATAGACCTCAGATGGATGTTGGGTATAGACCTCATCAGATGGATGTTGGGTATAGACCTCATGAGATGGATGTTGGGTACAGACCTCATCAGATGGATGTTGGGTATAGACCTCATCAGATGGATGTTGGGTATAGACCTCATCAGATGGATGTTGGGTATAGACCTCAGCAGATGGATGTTGGGTATAGACCTCGTCAGCTGGATGTTGGGTATAGACCTCCTCAGATGGATGTTGGGTATAGACCTCCTCAGATGGATGTTGGGTATAGACCTCATCAGATGGATGTTGGGTATAGACCTCGTCAGATGGATGTTAGGTATAGACCTCATCAGATGGATGTTGGGTATAGACCTCAGCAGATGGATGTTGGGTATAGACCTCGTCAGATGGATGTTGGGTATAGATCTCATCAGATGGATGTTGGGTATAGACCTCATCAGATGGATGTTGGGTATGGACCTCATCAGATGGATTTTGTGTATAGACCTCAGATGGATGTTGGGTATAGACCTCATCAGATGGATGTTGGGTATAGACCTCATCAGATGGATGTTGGGTACAGACCTCATCAGATGGATGTTGGGTATAGACCTCGTCAGATGGATGTTGGGTATAGACCTCGTCAGATGGATGTTGGGTATAGACCTCGTCAGATGGATGTTGGGTATAGACCTCGTCAGATGGATGTTGGGTATAGACCTCAGCAGATGGATGTTGGGTATAGACCTCGTCAGATGGATGTTGGGTATAGACCTCGTCAGATGGATGTTGGGTATAGACCTCATCAGATGGATGTTGGGTATAGACCTCATCAGCTGGATGTTGGGTATAGACCTATTCAGATGGATGTTGGGTATAGACCTCATCAGATGGATGTTGGGTACAGACCTCATCAGCAGGATGTTGGGTATAGACCTCATCAGATGGATGTTGGGTATAGACCTCATCAGATGGATGTTGGGTATAGACCTCATCAGATGGATGTTGGGTATAGATCTCATCAGATGGATGTTGGGTATAGATCTCATCAGATGGATGTTGGGTATAGACCTCATCAGATGGATGTTGGGTATGGACCTCATCAGATGGATTTTGTGTATAGACCTCAGATGGATGTTGGGTATAGACCTCATCAGATGGATGTTGGGTATAGACCTCATGAGATGGATGTTGGGTACAGACCTCATCAGATGGATGTTGGGTATAGACCTCATCAGATGGATGTTGGGTATAGACCTCATCAGATGGATGTTGGGTATAGACCTCAGCAGATGGATGTTGGGTATAGACCTCGTCAGCTGGATGTTGGGTATAGACCTCCTCAGATGGATGTTGGGTATAGACCTCCTCAGATGGATGTTGGGTATAGACCTCATCAGATGGATGTTGGGTATAGACCTCGTCAGATGGATGTTGGGTATAGACCTCATCAGATGGATGTTGGGTATAGACCTCAGCAGATGGATGTTGGGTATAGACCTCAGCAGATGGATGTTGGGTATAGACCTCGTCAGCTGGATGTTGGGTATAGACCTCATCAGATGGATGTTGGGTATAGACCTCCTCAGATGGATGTTGGGTATAGACCTCCTCAGATGGATGTTGGGTATAGACCTCCTCAGATGGATGTTGGGTATAGACCTCATCAGCTGGATGTTGGGTATAGACCTCATCAGCTGGATGTTGGGTATAGACCTCATCAGATGGATGTTGGGTATAGACCTCATCAGCTGGATGTTGGGTATAGACCTATTCAGATGGATGTTGGGTATAGACCTCATCAGATGGATGTTGGGTACAGACCTCATCAGCAGGATGTTGGGTATAGACCTCATCAGATGGATGTTGGGTATAGACCTCATCAGATGGATGTTGGGTATAGACCTCATCAGATGGATGTTGGGTATACATCTCATCAGATGGATGTTGGGTATAGATCTCATCAGATGGATGTTGGGTATAGACCTCATCAGATGGATGTTGGGTATGGACCTCATCAGATGGATTTTGTGTATAGACCTCAGATGGATGTTGGGTATAGACCTCATCAGATGGATGTTGGGTATAGACCTCATCAGATGGATGTTGGGTACAGACCTCATCAGATGGATGTTGGGTATAGACCTCATCAGATGGATGTTGGGTATAGATCTCATCAGATGGATGTTGGGTATAGACCTCAGCAGATGGATGTTGGGTATAGACCTCGTCAGCTGGATGTTGGGTATAGACCTCCTCAGATGGATGTTGGGTATAGACCTCCTCAGATGGATGTTGGGTATAGACCTCCTCAGATGGATGTTGGGTATAGACCTCCTCAGATGGATGTTGGGTATAGACCTCATCAGATGGATGTTGGGTATAGACCTCATCAGCTGGATGTTGGGTATAGACCTCATCAGATGGATGTTGGGTATAGACCTCATCAGATGGATGTTGGGTATAGATCTCATCAGATGGATGTTGGGTATAGATCTCATCAGATGGATGTTGGGTATAGACCTCATCAGATGGATGTTGGGTATGGACCTCATCAGATGTATGTTGTGTATAGACCTCAGATGAATGTTGGGTATAGACCTCATCAGATGGATGTTGGGTATAGACCTCATCAGATGGATGTTGAGTATAGACCTCATCAGCTGGATGTTGGGTATAGACCTCATCAACTGGATGTTGGGTATAGACCTCATCAGATGGATGTTGGGTAAAGACCTCATCAACTGGATGTTGGGTATAGACCTCATCAACTGGATGTTGGGTATAGACCTCATCAGATGGATGTTGGGTATAAACCTCATCAGATGGATGTTGGGTATACACCTCATCAACTGGATGTTGGGTATAGACCTCATCAACTGGATGTTGGGTATAGACCTCATCAACTGGATGTTGGGTATAGACCTCATCAGCTGGATGTTGAGTATAGACCTCATCAGCTGGATGTTGGGTATAGACCTCATCAGATGGATGTTGGGTATAGACCTCATCAGATGGATGTTGGGTATAGACCTCATCAGATGGATGTTGGGTATAGACCTCATCAGATGGATGTTGGGTATACATCTCATCAGATGGATGTTGGGTATAGATCTCAGAGGGATGTTGGGTATAGACCTCATCAGATGGATGTTGGGTATGGACCTCATCAGATGTATGTTGTGTATAGACCTCAGATGAATGTTGGGTATAGACCTCATCAGATGGATGTTGGGTATAGACCTCATCAGATGGATGTTGAGTATAGACCTCATCAGCTGGATGTTGGGTATAGACCTCATCAGCTGGATGTTGGGTATAGACCTCATCAACTGGATGTTGGGTATAGACCTCATCAACTGGATGTTGGGTATAGACCTCATCAGATGGATGTTGGGTAAAGACCTCATCAACTGGATGTTGGGTATAGACCTCATCAACTGGATGTTGGGTATAGACCTCATCAGATGGATGTTGGGTATAAACCTCATCAGATGGATGTTGGGTATACACCTCATCAACTGGATGTTGGGTATAGACCTCATCAACTGGATGTTGGGTATAGACCTCATCAACTGGATGTTGGGTATAGATCTCAGATGGATGTTGGGTATAGACCTCATCAGATGGATGTTGGGTATGGACCTCATCAGATGGATTTTGTGTATAGACCTCAGATGGATGTTGGGTATAGACCTCATCAGATGGATGTTGGGTATAGACCTCCTCAGATGGATGTTGGGTATAGACCTCCTCAGATGGATGTTGGGTATAGCCCTCAGCTGGATGTTGGGTATAGACCTCATCAGATGGATGTTGGGTATAGACCTCATCAGATGGATGTTGGGTATAGATCTCATCAGATGGATGTTGGGTATAGATCTCATCAGATGGATGTTGGGTATAGACCTCATCAGATGGATGTTGGGTATGGACCTCATCAGATGGATGTTGTGTATAGACCTCAGATGAATGTTGGGTATAGACCTCATCAGATGGATGTTGGGTATAGACCTCATCAGATGGATGTTGAGTATAGACCTCATCAGCTGGATGTTGGGTATAGACCTCATCAGCTGGATGTTGGGTATAGACCTCATCAGATGGATGTTGGGTATAGACCTCATCAGATGGATGTTGAGTATAGACCTCATCAGATGGATGTTGGGTATAGATCTCATCAACTGGATGTTGGGTATAGACCTCATCAGATGGATGTTGAGTATAGACCTCATCAACTGGATGTTGGGTATAGACCTCATCAGATGGATGTTGAGTATAGACCTCATCAACTGGATGTTGGGTATAGACCTCATCAACTGGATGTTGGGTATAGACCTCATCAGATGGATGTTGGGTAAAGACCTCATCAACTGGATGTTGGGTATAGACCTCATCAACTGGATGTTGGGTATAGACCTCATCAGATGGATGTTGGGTATAAACCTCATCAGATGGATGTTGGTTATAGACCTCATCAACTGGATGTTGGGTATAGACCTCATCAACTGGATGTTGGGTATAGACCTCATCAACTGGATGTTGGGTATAGACCTCATCAGCTGGATGTTGAGTATAGACCTCATCAGCTGGATGTTGGGTATAGACCTCATCAGCTGGATGTTGGGTATAGACCTCATCAGATGGATGTTGGGTATAGACCTCATCAGATGGATGTTGAGTATAGACCTCATCAGATGGATGTTGAGTATAGACCTCATCAGATGGATGTTGGGTATAGACCTCATCAACTGGATGTTGGGTATACATCTCATCAGATGGATGTTGGGTATACATCTCATCAGATGGATGTTGGGTATAGATCTCATCAGATGGATGTTGGGTATAGACCTCATCAGATGGATGTTGGTATGGACCTCATCAGAGGATTTTGTGTATAGACCTCAGATGGTGTGGGTATAGACCTCATCAGATGGATGTTGGGTATAGACCTCATCAGATGGATGTTGGGTACAGACTTCATCAGATGGATGTTGGGTATAGACCTCATCAGAAGTATGTTGGGTATAGATCTCGTCAGATGGATGTTGGGTATAGACCTCGTCAGCTGTTTGTTGGGTATAGACCTCGTCAGCTGGATGTTGGGTATAGACCTCCTCAGATGGATGTTGGGTATAGACCTCATCAGCTGGATGTTGGGTATAGACCTCATCAGATGGATGTTGGGTATAGACCTCATCAGATGGATGTTGGGTATAACCTCTCGATGGATGTTGGGTATAGATCTCATCAGATGGATGTTGGGTATAGACTCATCAGAGGGATGTTGGGTATGGACCTCATCAGATGGATGTTGGGTATAGACCTCAGATGAATGTTGGGTTAGAGACCTCATCAGATGGATGTTGGGTATAGACCTCATCAGATGGATGTTGAGTATAGACCTCATCAGCTGGATGTTGGGTATAGACCTCATCAGTGTGTTGGTATAGACCTCATCAGATGGATGTTGGTATAGACCTCATCAGATGGATGTTGAGTATAGACCTCATCAGATGGATGTTGGTATAGATTCTCAACTGATGTTGGGTATAGACCTCATCAATGGATGTTGGTATAGACCTTCATCAACTGGATGTTGGGTATAGACCCTCATCAGATGGATGTTGAGTATAGACCTCATCAACTGGATTTGGGTATAGACCTCATCAACTGGATGTTGGGTATAGACCTCATCAGATGGTTTTGGGTAAAGACCTCATCACTGGATGTTGGGTATAGACCTCATCAACTGGATGTTGGGTATAGACCTCATCAGATGGGATGTTGGGTATAAACCTCATCAGATGGATGTTGGGTATAGACCTCATCAACTGGATGTTGGGTATAGACCTCATCAACTGGATGTTGGGTATAGACCTCATCAGCTGGATGTTGGGTATAGACCTCTATCAGCTGATGTTGAGTATAGACCTCATCAGCTGGATGTTGGGTATAGACCTCATCAGCTGGATGTGGGTACAGACCTCATCAGATGGATGTTGGGTATAGACCTCATAGATGGATGTTGGGTATAGATCTCATCAGATGGATGTTGGGTATAGACTCAGATGGTGTTGGGTATAACCTCGTCAGCTGGATGTTGGGTATAGACCTCCTCAGATGGATGTTGGGTATAGACCTCATCAGCTGGATGTTGGGTATAGACCTCATCAGATGGATGTTGGGTATAGACCTCATCAGATGGATGTTGGGTATAGACCTCATCAGATGGATGTTGGTATAGATCTCATCAGATGGATGTTGGGTATAGATCATCATGGATGTTGGTATAGACCCATCAGATGGATGTTGGGTATGGACCTCATCAGATGGATGTTGTGTATAGACCTCAGATGAATGTTGGGTATAGACCTCATCAGATGGATGTTGGGTATAGACCTCATCAGATGGATGTGAGTATAGACCTCATCAGCTGGATGTTGGGTATAGACCTCATCAGCTGGATGTTGGGTATAGACCTCATCAGATGGATGTTGGGTATAGACCTCATCGATGGATGTTGGTATAGACCTCATCAGATGGATGTTGGGTATAGATCTCATCAACTGGATGTTGGGTATAGACCTCATCAGATGGATGTTGAGTATAGACCTCATCAACTGGATGTTGGGTATAGACCTCATCAGATGGATGTTGAGTATAGACCTCATCAACTGGATGTTGGGTATAGACCTCATCAACTGGATGTTGGGTATAGACCTCATCAGATGGTGTTGGGTAAAGACCTCATCAACTGAGGTTGGGTATAGACCTCATCAACTGGATGTTGGGTATAGACCTCATCAGATGGATGTTGGGTATAAACCTCATCAGATGGATGTTGGGTATAGACCTCATCAACTGGATGTTGGTATAGACCTCATCACTGGATGTTGGGTATAGACCTCATCACTGGATGTTGGGTATAGACCTCATCAGCTGGATGTTGAGTATAGACCTCATCAGCTGGATGTTGGGTATAGACCTCATCAGCTGGATGTTGGTATAGACCTCATCAGCTGGATGTTGGGTATAGACCTCATCAGATGGATGTTGGGTATAGACCTCATCAGATGGATGTTGGGTATAGACCTCATCAGATGGATGTTGGGTATAGACCTCATCAACTGGATGTTGGGTATAGACCTCATCAGGTGGATGTTGAGTATAGACCTCATCAGATGGATGTTGGGTATAGATCTCATCAACTGGATGTTGGGTATAGACCTCATCAACTGGATGTTGGGTATAGACCTCATCAACTGGATGTTGGGTACAGACCAACTTCTGGATAGTTTTTCCTGCAGGTTTTCTTCCATTTTCTGCAATGTTGCAAACTAGCATACGTAACATCTCTCCAAAATGTTTCCTATCTGGTCGTAAAACAGTGACGAACATAATGCTTCTACGGGCTTGTGGGTGGGAGGGTTCTTGACAGGTAACATCCAATAAAAACGTAGCTGCTGGAATCTAACATTTTTGGCTCAAACAAAATTCTCTACACCTCCAAAAAAGGAGGCGCGATTTTAGAGATTTTAGCAACACGCGACTATCTATAGTAAACACCTCTACGATTAACTCACTAATACCTCTACGGTTAACTCACTAATACCTCTACGATTAACTCACTAATACCTCTACGATTAACTCACTAACACCTCTACGGTTAACTCACTAATACCTCTACGGTTAACTCACTAATACCTCTACGGTTAACTCACTAATACCTCTACGGTTAACTCACTAATACCTCTACGGTTAACTCACTAATACTCTACGTTAACTCACTAAACCTCTACGGTTAACTCACTAATAACTCTACTACGGTTAACTCACTAATACCTCTACGGTTAACTCACTAATACCTCTACGGTTAACTCACTAATACCTCTACGGTTAACTCACTAACACCTCTACGATTAACTCACTAATACCTCTACGGTTAACTCACTAATACCTCTACGATTAACTCACTAACACCTCTACGATTAACTCACTAATACCTCTACGGTTAACTCACTAATACCTCTACGATTAACTCACTAACACCTCTACGATTAACTCACTAATACCTCTACGATTAACTCACTAATACCTCTACGATTAACTCACTAATACCTCTACGATTAACTCACTAATACCTCTACGATTAACTCACTAATACCTCTACGATTAACTCACTAATACCTCTACGATTAACTCACTAACACCTCTACGATTAACTCACTAACACCTCTACGGTTAACTCACTAATACCTCTACGGTTAACTCACTAATACCTCTACGGTTAACTCACTAATACCTCTACGGTTAACTCACTAATACCTCTACGGTTAACTCACTAACACCTCTACGATTAACTCACTAATACCTCTACGATTAACTCACTAACACCTCTACGATTAACTCACTAACACCTCTACGATTACACTACACTCCGATTAACTACCACTACCTCGATTAACTCACTAATACCTCTACGATTAACTCACTAACACCTCTACGATTAACTCACTAATACCTCTACGATTAACTCACACAAACCCACACCGAGATAGATACGACCGCTAGTTATCCGCGGCGTGTAGTATATCTCACCATGGGTGATCGTCCGTACGCGGCGGCGGCAACGCTCATCTGAGGAGAGATGTGTAGCCCGGCGTAGACACCAGGGCTGGTCAGACCTCCGTTCATCTCATGGTGGTGACCCATCATAACGAAGGGAGGGTACAGGGGAGTCCTCAGGGCTGGGGCCGCTGGAGAGGAGAATTACCATCATATTACTGTTGATGTGATGAAAATACAGTATATTTGGCAAATATATAATGTCATGCCAATAAAGCACTGAAAATGAACCCGAGGTGAAGAGAAACAAAAGATAGAAGTAGAGACAGAGAGAGGTGGAACACATTACTATTTAATACACCCAGGTCACAGCAGAGAACACATTACTATTTAATACACCCAGGTCACAGCAGAGGACAGAGAACACATTACTATTAAATACACCCAGGTCACAGCAGAGGACAGAAGACACATTACTATTAAATACACACAGGTCACAGCAGAGGACACATTACTATTAAATACACCCAGGTCACAGCAGAGGACAGAACATTACTATAAATACACCCAGGTCACAGCAGGGAACACATTACTATTAAATACACCCAGGTCACAGCAGAGGACACATTACTATTAAATACACCCAGGTCACAGCAGAGGACACATTACTATTAAATACACCCAGGTCACAGCAGAGAACACATTACTATTTAAATACACCACGGTCACAGCAGAGGCAGGGACACATTACTATTAAATACACCCAGGTCAAAGCAGAGGACACATTCATTAAATACACCCAGGTCCAGCAGAGGACACATTACTATTAAATACACCCAGGTCACAGCAGAGGACAGAGGACACACTTACTATTAAATACACCCATCACAGCAGAGGACACATTACTATTAATACACCCAGGCACAGCAAGGACAGAGGACACATTACTATTAAATACACCCAGGTCACAGCAGAGGACACATTACTATTAAATACACCCAGGTCACAGCAGAGGACACATTACTATTAAATACACCCAGGTCACAGCAGAGAACACATTACTATTAAATACACCCAGGTCACAGCAGAGGACAGAGGACACATTACTATTAAATACACCCAGGTCACAGCAGAGGACAGAGGACACATTACTATTAAATACACCCAGGTCACAGCAGAGGACACATTACTATTAAATACACCCAGGTCACAGCAGAGAACAGAGGACACATTACTATTAAATACACCGGTCACAGCAGAGACAGAGGACACATTACTATTAAATACACCCAGGTCACAGCAGAGAACAGAGAACACATTACTATTAAATACACCCAGGTCACAGCAGAGGACAGAGGACACATTACTATTAAATACACCCAGGTCACAGCAGAGGACAGAGAACACATTACTATTAAATACACCCAGGTCACAGCAGAGAACACATACATTAAATACACCCAGGTCAGCGGGACACTTACATTAAATACACCCAGGTCACAGCAGAGGACACATTACTATTAAATACACCCAGGTCACAGCAGAGAACACATTACTTTAATACACCCAGGTCACGCAGAGGACAGAGACACATACTATAAATACACCCAGGTCACAGCAGAGAACACATTACTATTAAATACACCCAGGTCATCAGCAGAGAACCATTATATTAAATACACCCAGGTCACAGCAGAGGACACATTACTATTAAATACACCCAGGTCACAGCAGAGGACACATTACTATTAAATACACCCAGGTCACAGCAGAGGACACATTACTATTAAATACACCCAGGTCACAGCAGAGGACAGAGGACACATTACTATTAAATACACCCGTCCACGCAGAGGACACATTACTATTAAATACACCAGGTCACAGCAGAGGACACTTACTATTAAATACACCCAGGTCACAGCAGAGGACACATTACTATTAAATACACCCAGGTCCCAGCAGAGAACACTTACTATTAATACACCCAGGTCACAGCAGAGGACAGAGGACACATTACTATTAAATACACCCAGGTCACAGCAGAGGACAGAGGACACATTACTATTAAATACACCCAGGTCACAGCAGAGGACACATTACTATTAAATACACCCAGGTTACAGCAGAGGACACATTACTATTAAATACACCCAGGTCACAGCAGAGGACAGAGGACACATTACTATTAAATACACCCAGGTCACAGCAGAGGACACATTACTATTAAATACACCCAGGTCACAGCAGAGGACACATTACTATTAAATACACCCAGGTCACAGCAGAGGACACATTACTATTAAATACACCCAGGTCACAGCAGAGAACACATTACTATTAAATACACCCAGGTCACAGCAGAGGACAGAGAACACATTACTATTTAATACACCCAGGTCACAGCAGAGGACACATTACTATTAAATACACCCAGGTCACAGCAGAGGACAGAAGACACATTACTATTAAATACACCCGGTCACAGCAGATACACATTACTATTAAATACACCCAGGTCACAGCAGAGGACAGAGGACACATTACTATTAAATACACCCAGGTCACAGCAGAGGACACATTACTATTAAATACACCCAGGTCACAGCAGAGGACAGAGGACACATTACTATTAAATACACCCAGGTCACAGCAGAGGACACATTACTATTAAATACACCCAGGTCACAGCAGAGGACAGAGAACACATTACTATTAAATACACCCAGGTCACAGCAGAGGACAGAGAACACATTACTATTTAATACACCCAGGTCACAGCAGAGGACAGACGACACATTACTATTAAATACACCCAGGTCACAGCAGAGGACAGAGGACACATTACTATTAAATACACCAGGTCACAGCAGAGGACAGAACCATTACTATTAAATACACCCGGTCACAAGCAGAGGACACATTACTATTAAATACACCAGGTCACAGCAGAGGACACATTACTATAAATACACCCAGGTCACAGCAGAGGCACATTACTATTTAATACACCCAGGTCACCAGCAGAGGACAGAGGACACATTACTTAAATACACCCAGGTCACAGCAGAGGACACATTACTATTAAATACACCCAGGTCACAGCAGAGAACACATTACTATTAAATACACCCAGTTCACAGCAGAGGACAGAGAACACATTACTATTTAATACACCCAGGTCACAGCAGAGGACAGAGAACACATTACTATTTAATACACCCAGGTCACAGCAGAGGACAGAGGACACATTACTATTAAATACACCCAGGTCACAGCAGAGAACACATTACTATTAAATACACCCAGGTCACAGCAGAGAACACATTACTATTAAATACACCCAGGTCACAGCAGAGGACACATTACTATTAAATACACCCAGGTCACAGCAGAGGACACATTACTATTAAATACACCCAGGTCACAGCAGAGAACACATTACTATTTAATACACCCAGGTCACAGCAGAAGACAGAGGACACATTACTATTAAATACACACAGGTCACAGCGGACCTAACTAGGCAAGTAAGTTAAGAACATAGCGGTACCTATGGAGGTACCTATGGAGGAGCGGTACCTATGGAGGAGCAGTACCTATGGAGGAGCGGTACATATGGAGGAGCAATACCTACGGAGCAGTACCTATGGAGGAGCGGTACCTATGGAGGTACCTATGGAGAAGCGGTACCTATGGAGGAGCAATACCTACGGAGCAGTACCTATGGAGGAGCAGTACCTATGGAGGAGCAGTACCTGTGGAGGAGCGGTACCTATGGAGGAGCGGTACCTACGGAGGAGCGGTACCTATGGAGGAGCAATACCTATGGAGGAGCGGTACCTATGGAGGAGCGGTACCTATGGAGGTACCTATGGAGGAGCGGTACCCATGGAGGAGCAGTACCTATGGAGGAGTGGTACCTATGGAGGAGAGGTACCTATGGAGGTACCTATGGAGGAGCGGTACATATGGAGGAGCATGTACCTATGGAGGAGCGGTACTTATGGAGGAGCGGTACCTATGGAGGTACCTATGGAGGAGCGGTACCTATGGAGGAGCAGTACCTATGGAGGAGCGGTACCTATGGAGGAGCGGTACCTATGGAGGAGCAGTACCTATGGAGGTACCTATGGAGGAGCGGTACCTATGGAGGAGCTGTACCTATGGAGGAGCGGTACCCATGGAGGAGCGGTACCTACGGAGGAGCGGTACCTACGGAGGAGTGGTACCTATGGAGGAGCGGTACCTATGGAGGAGCAGTACCTATGGAGGAGCGGTACCTACGGAGGAGCGATACCTATGGAGGGGCGGTACCTATGGAGGGAGGAGCGGCACCTACGGAGGAGCGGTGCCTATGGAGGAGCGGTACCTACGGAGGAGCGGTACCTATGGAGGAGTGGCTCCTGTGGAGGAGCGGTACCTACGGAGGAGCGGTACCTATGGAGGAGCGGTACCTATGGAGGTGCGGTATCAATGGAGGAGCGGCACCTAAGGAGGAGTGGCTCCTGTGGAGGAGCGGTACCTACGGAGGAGCAGTACCTACGGAGGAGCGGTACCTATGGAGGAGCGGTACCTACGGAGGAGCGGTACCTATGGAGGAGTGGCTCCTGTGGAGGAGCGGTACCTACGGAGGAGCAGTACCTACGGAGGAGCGGTACCTATGGAGGTGCGGTATCAATGGAGGAGCGGCACCTAAGGAGGAGTGGCTCCTGTGGAGGAGCGGTACCTACGGAGGAGCAGTACCTACGGAGGAGCGGTACCTATGGAGGAGCGGCACCTAAGGAGGAGCGGCGCCTACGGAGGAGCGGCGCCTATGGAGGAGCGGTCCCTAAGGAGGAGCGGTACCTATGGAGGAGCGGTACCTACGGAGGAGTGATACCTATGGAGGGGCGGTACCTATGGAGGGAGGAGCGGCACCTACGGAGGAGCGGTGCCTATGGAGGAGCGGTACCTATGGAGGAGCGGTACCACTCGGAGGAGCGGTACCTATGGAGGAGTGGCTCCTGTGGAGGAGCGGTACCTACGGAGGAGCAGTACCTACGGAGGAGCGGTACCTATGGAGGTGCGGTATCTATGGAGGAGCGGCACCTAAGGAGGAGCGGTACCTACGAAGGAGCAGTACCTATGGAGGTGCGGTATCTATGGAGGAGCGGTGCCTATGGAGGAGCGGTACCTATGGAGGAGCGGTACCTATGGAGGGAGGAGCGGTACCTATGGAGGAGCGGTACCTATGGAGGTACCTATGGAGGAGCGGCTCCTGTGGAGGAGCAGTACCTATGGAGGAGCGGTACCTATGGAGGAGCAGTACCTATGGAGGAGCAGTACCTATGGAGGAGCGGTACCTACGGAGGAGCGGTACCTATGGAGGTACTTATGGAGGAGCGGTACCTATGGAGGAGCGGTACCCTATGGAGGAGCGGTACCTATGGAGGTACTTATGGAGGAGCGGTACCTATGGAGGTACTTATGGAGGAGCGGTACCTATGGAGGAGCGGTACCTATGGAGGTACCTATGGAGGAGCGGTACCTTCATTCATTCTTCATCCAGACTCCACACAGACACAGGGTGTTGACATGCTGCTCCAGAGCCAGAACTGTTCTTCCTTCAGACTCCACACAGACACAGGGTGTTGACATGCTGCTCCAGAGCCAGAACTGTTCTTCCTTCAGACTCCAGACTCTACACAGACACAGTGTGTTGACATGCTGCTCCAGAGCCAGTACTGTTCTTCCTTCAGACTCCAGACTCCACACAGACACAGTGTGTTGACATGCTGCTCCAGAGCCAGAACTGTTCTTCCTTCAGACTCCACACAGACACAGGGTGTTGACATGCTGCTCCAGAGCCAGAACTGTTCTTCCTTCAGACTCCAGACTCTACACAGACACAGTGTGTTGACATGCTGCTCCAGAGCCAGAACTGTTTCTCCCTTCAGACTCCAGACTCTACAACAACACGTGTTTTGACATGCTGCTCCAGAGCCAGTACTGTTCTTCCTTCAGACTCCAGACTCTCACACAGACACAGTGTGTTGACATGCTGC
The DNA here is from genome assembly GCF_016432855.1 of Salvelinus namaycush. Taxonomy (NCBI): domain Eukaryota; kingdom Metazoa; phylum Chordata; class Actinopteri; order Salmoniformes; family Salmonidae; genus Salvelinus; species Salvelinus namaycush. The sequence goes on from NW_024061136.1 coordinate 128,376, forward strand.
TCCAGAGCCAGAACTGTTCTTCCTTCAGACTCCACACAGACACAGGGTGTTGACATGCTGCTCCAGAGCCAGAACTGTTCTTCCTTCAGACTCCAGACTCTACACAGACACAGTGTGTTGACATGCTGCTCCAGAGCCAGAACTGTTCTTCCTTCAGACTCCAGACTCCACACAGACACAGGGTGTTGACATGCTGCCCCAGAGCCAGTACTGTTCTTCCTTCAGACTCCAGACTCTACACAGACACAGTGTGCTGACATGCTGCTCCAGAGCCAGAACTGTTCTTCCTTCAGACTCCAGACTCCACACAGACACAGGGTGTACACATGCTGCTACAGAGCCAGTACTGTTCTTCCTTCAGACAAGCATGTGTCAAAACTTTGTTCATTTGCACGTCTCTCGTTCATATTCGCTTGTAAAACTCACCAAAATGACATTCGGTAGCTCCTACCTATATATGTAGAACTTTATGAGCTGGACTGCTTGTCTTTGCAATAAGATATTTTTGTTTGCCAACATTATAATATTTAGTTAGCCTCCATCGAAACTTGTGCTAATTTTGTTAGCATTTTGGGTAATAGACTACTTTTGACCAGAGCTCTATGGGCCTAATTAAAAGTAGTGCACTAGATGGGGCAGTGGGTTGCATTCGGGACGCATAGCAGAGATTGCCAGTGAGAGTGCAGTACTAACCCAGAGCGTCCAAGCCAGGGGGTTTGCCCAGGATGGGCCGCAGCCCAGGAGTGGTGGAGGTGCCAGGGGTGGGGGCGTCGCTACGAGGGGTGGGAGTGGTCGACTTCAGGCCTGGCATTGATGACTTGTCATTCTGCACAAGAAGAGAGAGACGGAGGGACGGAGAGAGGAAGATGGAGGGAGAGGGATAGATAGAAAAACGGAGAGAGATAGAGATTAACAAATGTGGGGCCGCCAACTGCTTTGCAGTCACTCTTCAGTGGCTTTAGCCATAACTGTCTGTGTCCCTGCTCCTGTCTGTGTCCCTGCTCCTGTCTGTGTCCCTGCTCCTGTCTGTGTCCCTGTCCTGTCTGTGTCCTGCTCTGTCTGTGTCCCTGCTCTGTCTGTTGTCCCCTGCTCCTTCTGTGTCCTGCTCCTGTCTGTCCCCTGCTCGTGTCCCTGTCCTTCGTGTCCTTCTGTCTGTGTCCCTGCTCCTGTCTGTGTCCCTCTCCTGTCTGTGTCCCTGCTCCTGTCTGTGTCCCTGCTCCTGTCTGTGTCCCTGTCCTGTCTGTGTCCCTGCTCCTGTCTGTGTCCCTGCTCCTGTCTGTGTCCCTGCTCCTGTCTGTGTCCCTGTCCTGTCTGTGTCCCTGCTCCTGTCTGTGTCCCTGCTCCTGTCTGTGTCCCTGCTCCTGTCTGTGCTGTCTCGTGTCCCTGCTCCTGTCTGTGTCCTGCCCTGTCTGTGTCCCTGCTCCCGTCTGTGTCCCTGCTCCTGTCGTGTCCCTGCTCCTGTCTGTGTCCCTGTGCTCCTGTCGTGTGTGTCCTGCTCTGTCTGTTCCCTTCTCCTGTCTGTGTCCCTGCTCCTGTCTGTGTCCCTGCTCCTGTCTGTGTCCCTGTCCTGTCTGTGTCCCTGCTCCTGTCTGTGTCCCTGCTCCTGTCTGTGTCCCTGCTCCTGTCTGTGTCCCTTCTCCTGTCTGTGTCCCTGCTCCTGTCTGTGTCCCTGCTCCTGTATGTGTCCCTGTCCTGTCTGTGTCCCTGCTCCTGTCTGTGTCCCTGCTCCTGTCTGTGTCCCTGCTCCTGTATGTGTCCCTGTCCTGTCTGTGTCCCTGCTCCTGTCTTCTAGTTACTGTAGAATCAGTCAGCTTCTCTGTCTCTAACAGCTCACTGGATTTAACTAACCCAACATTTCATACTTATATATTTCTGCCCTGTGAACAGAGTAATATTTGGGATTCCATTAGCGTCTTGGTTAAATGTAGTGCCCTAAACAGGGAATTTGATTCCATTAGGGTCTTGGTTAAACGTAGTGCCCTAAACAGGGAATTTGATTCCATTAGGGTCTTGGTGAAACGTAGTGCCCTAAACAGGGAATTTGATTCCATTAGGGTCTTGGTGAAACGTAGTGCCCTAAACAGGGAATTTGATTCCATTAGCGTCTTGGTTAAATGTAGTGCCCTAAACAGGGAATTTGATTCCATTAGGGTCTTGGTTAAACGTAGTGCCCTAAACAGGGAATTTGATTCCATTAGGGTCTTGGTGAAACGTAGTGCCCTAAACAGGGAATTTGATTCCATTAGGGTCTTGGTGAAACGTAGTGCCCTAAACAGGGAATTTGATTCCATTAGCGTCTTGGTTAAATGTAGTGCCCTAAACAGGGAATTGATTCCATTAGGGTCTTGTTAAACGTAGTGCCCTAACAGGGAATATTGATTCCATAGGGTCTTGGTGAAGACGTAGTGCCCTAACACGGGAATTTGTTCCATTAGCGTCTTGGTTAAATGTAGTGCCTAAAACAGGGAATTGTGATTCATTAGGGTCTTGGTTAAACGTAGTGCCCTAAACAGGGAATTTGATTCCATTAGGGTCTTGGTGAAACGTAGTGCCCTAAACAGGGAATTTGATTCCATCCGTGCTTCTACACCTGCATTGCTTGCTGTTTGGGGTTTTAGGCTGGGTTTCTGTACAGCACTTTGAGATATCAGCTGATGTAAGAAGGGCTTTATAAATACATTTGATTTTGATTTGGGAACCAGATTAGAGCAAAGCAGTGAGGGAGGGAGAGCAGGCTTAATCTCTAGTGTAACTAATAGGGTTTTAATGCATAGCAGTTTCTAAACTCTGTAAGGACTACGGTGGTTGTCACAACTACATTATCATCACTGAATCCTCACATCCTTCCCTTTCCAGTTTCATAGCTCTCTCGTCACACACACACACACACACACACACACACACACACACACACACACACACACACACAACGTTCTTTACATGGTTTTCCTTGTTCTTGGAGGAAGGCGTGCTGCTGGACGACGCTACAGAGGCGGGGCTGGTGGGCGTGTCCTTCTGGGGGCGGGGCTTACCGATGCTGTTCCCCTCGGGCGAGTGGGCGGGGCTAGCCCGAGGGGTAGCGGGGTCCTGAAGTGAAACAGACAAACAATCACTCTGAGAACACGCCTATGGTAACTACGGTAATGCACTTACAGGACAAACCACGCCCACTGACCTCCAGCAACCACACCCCTTATTGTACTAAGTCACTGAGACGTGCCGGGATACAGTACAGCTGAAGTCAGAAGTTTACATACAACTTAGCCAAATACATTTAAACTCAGTTTTTCACAATTCCTGACATTTATTCTAGTAAAAATTCCCAGTCTTATGTCAGTTAGGATCACCACTTTATTTTAAGAATGTGAAATGTCAGAATAATAGTAGAGAGAATGATTTATTTCAGCTTTTATGTCTCACATTCCCAGTGGGTCAGAAGTTTACATACACTCAATTAGTATTTGGTATAATGCCTTTTAATTGTTTAACGTGGGTCCAAATGTTTCGGTAGCCTTCCACAAGCTTCCCATATAATTTGGGTGAATTTTGGCCCTTCCTCCTGATCAGAGCTGGTGTAACTGAGTCAGTTTGTAGGCCTCCTTGCTCGCACACGCTTTTCAGTTCTCCCACAAATTGCCTATAGGATTGAGGTCAGGACTTTGATGCCACTCTCAATACCTTGACTTTGTTGTCCTTAAGCCATTTTGCCACAACTTTGGAAGTATGCTTGGGGTCATTGTCCATTTGGAAGACCATTTGTGACAAGCTTTAACTTCCTGACTGAGGTCTTGAGATGTTCTTCATATATCCACATAATGTTCCTCCTCATGATGCCATCTATTTTGTGAGTGCACCAGTCCCTCCTGCACAAAGCACCCCCCACAAACGATGCTGACCACCCCCCGTTGCTCACGGTTGGGATGTTCTTCGGCTTGCAAGTCTCCGCCTTTTCCCTCTGTAAAGGATGGTTTTGTTCTCTTTTAACATAAATATATGCCTTATAGAAGTAGGACATGTTAATCACAAAACATAGAGTGACTGCAGAAAAGCTGTTGTTAATCTAGGGTGTCGACTGTGCAAACCACAAGGTTGAGACAAGATGGAAAAATGCTGAAAAAAGAAAAACAGAACTGAGGAATGTTCATTATGGCCAAACAGTTCTATTTTTGTTTCATCAAACCCAGAGGACATTTCTCCAAAAAGTACAATCCTTGTCCCCATGTGCAGTTGCAAACACGTAGTCTGGCTTTTTATGTGGTTTTGGAGGCAGTGGCTTCTTCCTTGCTGAGCGGCCTTTCAGGTTGTGTCGATATAGTGACTCGTTTTACTGTGGATATAGATACTTTTGTACCTGTTTCCTCCAGCATCTTCACAAGGTCCCTTTGCTGTTGTTCTGGGATGATTTGCACTTATCACACCACAGTACGTCATTCTCTAAGGAGCAGAACGCGTCCTCCTTCCTGAGCGGTTATGACGGGCTTGCGTGGGTCCCATGGTGTTTATACTTGCGTACTATTGTTTGTACAGATGAACATGGTACCTTCAGGTGTTTGGAAATTGCTCCCAAGGATGAACCAGACTTGTGGAGGTCTACAATGTTGTTGTTATTAGTATAGACTACTGAGTATCACACCTGTATTAATACACCTGTATGTTGTTATTAGTATAGACTACTGAGTATCACACCTGTATTAATACACCTGTATGTTGTTATTAGTATAGACTACTGAGTATCACACCTGTATTAATACACCTGTATGTTGTTATTAGTATAGACTACTGAGTATCACACCTGTATGTTGTTATTAGTATAGACTACTGAGTATCACACCTGTATTAATACACCTGTATGTTGTTATTAGTATAGACTACTGAGTATCACACCTGTATTAATACACCTGTATGTTGTTATTAGTATAGACTACTGAGTATCACACCTGTATTAATACACCTGTATGTTGTTATTAGTATAGACTACTGAGTATCACACCTGTATTAATACACCTGTATGTTGTTATTAGTATAGACTACTAAGCAGGGACGCGGCTG